>NW_027441904.1:0-300000 GCF_048569485.1 Anomaloglossus baeobatrachus
TTGCAATCCCGAGATAAATCGTCTCCATGCTCCAAATCCATTTTAAAGCCATTTTAAGGCATTTCGCGCATACATGAAATGAACACATTTTTCTCCAAAAACTATAACAGATGCAAGCTTGTCCTGTTTGGTGGAGATGATATTTAATAAAATAAGTAGAAATCCACTAAAAGTTTTGTTTGGTTATCTTGCAATCCCGAGATAATCGTCTCCATGCTCCAAATCCATTTTAAAGCCATTTTTAAGGCATTTCGCGCATACATGAAATGAACACATTTTTCTCCAAAACTATAACAGATGCAAGCTTGTCCTGTTTGGTGGAGATGATATTTAATAAAATAAGTAGAAATCCACTAAAAGTTTTGTTTGGTTATCTTGCAATCCCGAGATAATCGTCTCCATGCTCCAAATCCATTTTTAAAGCCATTTTTAAGGCATTTCGCGCATACATGAAATGAACACATTTTTCTCCAAAACTATAACAGATGCAAGCTGTCCTGTTTGGTGGAGATGATATTTAATAAAATAAGTAGAAATCCACTAAAAGTTTTGTTTGGTTATCTTGCAAATCCGAGATAATCGTCTCCATGCTCCAAATCCATTTTAAAGCCATTTTTAAGGCATTTCGCGCATACATGAAATGAACACATTTTTCTCCAAAACTATAACAGATGCAAGCTTGTCCTGTTTGGTGGAGATGATATTTAATAAAATAAGTAGAAATCCACTAAAAGTTTTGTTTGGTTATCTTGCAATCCCGAGATAATCGTCTCCATGCTCCAAATCCATTTTAAAGCCATTTTTAAGGCATTTCGCGCATACATGAAATGAACACATTTTTCTCCAAAACTATAACAGATGCAAGCTTGTCCTGTTTGGTGGAGATGATATTTAATAAAATAAGTAGAAATCCACTAAAAGTTTTGTTTGGTTATCTTGCAATCCCGAGATAATCGTCTCCATGCTCCAAATCCATTTTAAAGCCATTTTTAAGGCATTTCGCGCATACATGAAATGAACACATTTTTCTCCAAAACTATAACAGATGCAAGCTTGTCCTGTTTGGTGGAGATGATATTTAATAAAATAAGTAGAAATCCACTAAAAGTTTTGTTTGGTTATCTTGCAATCCCGAGATAATCGTCTCCATGCTCCAAATCCATTTTAAAGCCATTTTTAAGGCATTTCGCGCATACATGAAATGAACACATTTTTCTCCAAAACTATAACAGATGCAAGCTTGTCCTGTTTGGTGGAGATGATATTTAATAAAATAAGTAGAAATCCACTAAAAGTTTTGTTTGGTTATCTTGCAATCCCGAGATAATCGTCTCCATGCTCCAAATCCATTTTAAAGCCATTTTTAAGGCATTTCGCGCATACATGAAATGAACACATTTTCTCCAAAACTATAACAGATGCAAGCTTGTCCTGTTTGGTGGAGATGATATTTAATAAAATAAGTAGAAATCCACTAAAAGTTTTGTTTGGTTATATTGCAATCCCGAGATAATCGTCTCCATGCTCCAAATCCATTTTAAAGCCATTTTTAAGGCATTTCGCGCATACATGAAATGAACACATTTTTCTCCAAAACTATAACAGATGCAAGCTTGTCCTGTTTGGTGGAGATGATATTTAATAAAATAAGTAGAAATCCACTAAAAGTTTTGTTTGGTTATCTTGCAATCCCGAGATAATCGTCTCCATGCTCCAAATCCATTTTAAAGCCATTTTTAAGGCATTTCGCGCATACATGAAATGAACACATTTTTCTCCAAAACTATAACAGATGCAAGCTTGTCCTGTTTGGTGGAGATGATATTTAATAAAATAAGTAGAAATCCACTAAAAGTTTTGTTTGGTTATATTGCAATCCCGAGATAATCGTCTCCATGCTCCAAATCCATTTTAAAAGCCATTTTTAAGGCATTTCGCGCATACATGAAATGAACACATTTTTCTCCAAAACTATAACAGATGCAAGCTTGTCCTGTTTGGTGGAGATGATATTTAATAAAATAAGTAGAAATCCACTAAAAGTTTTGTTTGGTTATCTTGCAATCCCGAGATAATCGTCTCCATGCTCCAAATCCATTTTAAAGCCATTTTTAAGGCATTTCGCGCATACATGAAATGAACACATTTTTCTCCAAAACTATAACAGATGCAAGCTTGTCCTGTTTGGTGGAGATGATATTTAATAAAATAAGTAGAAATCCACTAAAAGTTTTGTTTGGTTATATTGCAATCCCGAGATAATCGTCTCCATGCTCCAAATCCATTTTAAAGCCATTTTTAAGGCATTTCGCGCATACATGAAATGAACACATTTTTCTCCAAAACTATAACAGATGCAAGCTTGTCCTGTTTGGTGGAGATGATATTTAATAAAATAAGTAGAAATCCACTAAAAGTTTTGTTTGGTTATCTTGCAATCCCGAGATAATCGTCTCCATGCTCCAAATCCATTTTAAAGCCATTTTTAAGGCATTTCGCGCATACATGAAATGAACACATTTTTCTCCAAAACTATAACAGATGCAAGCTTGTCCTGTTTGGTGGAGATGATATTTAATAAAATAAGTAGAAATCCACTAAAAGTTTTGTTTGGTTATCTTGCAATCCCGAGATAATCGTCTCCATGCTCCAAATCCATTTTAAAGCCATTTTTAAGGCATTTCGCGCATACATGAAATGAACACATTTTTCTCCAAAACTATAACAGATGCAAGCTTGTCCTGTTTGGTGGAGATGATATTTAATAAAATAAGTAGAAATCCACTAAAAGTTTTGTTTGGTTATCTTGCAATCCCGAGATAATCGTCTCCATGCTCCAAATCCATTTTAAAGCCATTTTTAAGGCATTTCGCGCATACATGAAATGAACACATTTTTCTCCAAAACTATAACAGATGCAAGCTTGTCCTGTTTGGTGGAGATGATATTTAATAAAATAAGTAGAAATCCACTAAAAGTTTTGTTTGGTTATATTGCAATCCCGAGATAATCGTCTCCATGCTCCAAATCCATTTTAAAGCCATTTTTAAGGCATTTCGCGCATACATGAAATGAACACATTTTTCTCCAAAACTATAACAGATGCAAGCTTGTCCTGTTTGGTGGAGATGATATTTAATAAAATAAGTAGAAATCCACTAAAAGTTTTGTTTGGTTATCTTGCAATCCCGAGATAATCGTCTCCATGCTCCAAATCCATTTTAAAGCCATTTTTAAGGCATTTCGCGCATACATGAAATGAACACATTTTTCTCCAAAACTATAACAGATGCAAGCTTGTCCTGTTTGGTGGAGATGATATTTAATAAAATAAGTAGAAATCCACTAAAAGTTTTGTTTGGTTATATTGCAATCCCGAGATAATCGTCTCCATGCTCCAAATCCATTTTAAAGCCATTTTTAAGGCATTTCGCGCATACATGAAATGAACACATTTTTCTCCAAAACTATAACAGATGCAAGCTTGTCCTGTTTGGTGGAGATGATATTTAATAAAATAAGTAGAAATCCACTAAAAGTTTTGTTTGGTTATCTTGCAATCCCGAGATAATCGTCTCCATGCTCCAAATCCATTTTAAAGCCATTTTTAAGGCATTTCGCGCATACATGAAATGAACACATTTTTCTCCAAAACTATAACAGATGCAAGCTTGTCCTGTTTGGTGGAGATGATATTTAATAAAATAAGTAGAAATCCACTAAAAGTTTTGTTTGGTTATCTTGCAATCCCGAGATAATCGTCTCCATGCTCCAAATCCATTTTAAAAGCCATTTTTAAGGCATTTCGCGCATACATGAAATGAACACATTTTTCTCCAAAACTATAACAGATGCAAGCTTGTCCTGTTTGGTGGAGATGATATTTAATAAAATAAGTAGAAATCCACTAAAAGTTTTGTTTGGTTATCTTGCAATCCCGAGATAATCGTCTCCATGCTCCAAATCCATTTTAAAGCCATTTTTAAGGCATTTCGCGCATACATGAAATGAACACATTTTTCTCCAAAACTATAACAGATGCAAGCTTGTCCTGTTTGGTGGAGATGATATTTAATAAAATAAGTAGAAATCCACTAAAAGTTTTGTTTGGTTATATTGCAATCCCGAGATAATCGTCTCCATGCTCCAAATCCATTTTAAAGCCATTTTTAAGGCATTTCGCGCATACATGAAATGAACACATTTTTCTCCAAAACTATAACAGATGCAAGCTTGTCCTGTTTGGTGGAGATGATATTTAATAAAATAAGTAGAAATCCACTAAAAGTTTTGTTTGGTTATCTTGCAATCCCGAGATAATCGTCTCCATGCTCCAAATCCATTTTAAAGCCATTTTTTAAGGCATTTCGCGCATACATGAAATGAACACATTTTTCTCCAAAACTATAACAGATGCAAGCTTGTCCTGTTTGGTGGAGATGATATTTAATAAAATAAGTAGAAATCCACTAAAAGTTTTGTTTGGTTATCTTGCAATCCCGAGATAATCGTCTCCATGCTCCAAATCCATTTTAAAGCCATTTTTAAGGCATTTCGCGCATACATGAAATGAACACATTTTTCTCCAAAACTATAACAGATGCAAGCTTGTCCTGTTTGGTGGAGATGATATTTAATAAAATAAGTAGAAATCCACTAAAAGTTTTGTTTGGTTATCTTGCAATCCCGAGATAATCGTCTCCATGCTCCAAATCCATTTTAAAGCCATTTTTAAGGCATTTCGCGCATACATGAAATGAACACATTTTTCTCCAAAACTATAACAGATGCAAGCTTGTCCTGTTTGGTGGAGATGATATTTAATAAAATAAGTAGAAATCCACTAAAAGTTTTGTTTGGTTATATTGCAATCCCGAGATAATCGTCTCCATGCTCCAAATCCATTTTAAAGCCATTTTTAAGGCATTTCGCGCATACATGAAATGAACACATTTTTCTCCAAAACTATAACAGATGCAAGCTTGTCCTGTTTGGTGGAGATGATATTTAATAAAATAAGTAGAAATCCACTAAAAGTTTTGTTTGGTTATCTTGCAATCCCGAGATAATCGTCTCCATGCTCCAAATCCATTTTAAAGCCATTTTTAAGGCATTTCGCGCATACATGAAATGAACACATTTTTCTCCAAAACTATAACAGATGCAAGCTTGTCCTGTTTGGTGGAGATGATATTTAATAAAATAAGTAGAAATCCACTAAAAGTTTTGTTTGGTTATATTGCAATCCCGAGATAATCGTCTCCATGCTCCAAATCCATTTTAAAGCCATTTTTAAGGCATTTCGCGCATACATGAAATGAACACATTTTTCTCCAAAACTATAACAGATGCAAGCTTGTCCTGTTTGGTGGAGATGATATTTAATAAAATAAGTAGAAATCCACTAAAAGTTTTGTTTGGTTATCTTGCAATCCCGAGATAATCGTCTCCATGCTCCAAATCCATTTTAAAAGCCATTTTTAAGGCATTTCGCGCATACATGAAATGAACACATTTTTCTCCAAAACTATAACAGATGCAAGCTTGTCCTGTTTGGTGGAGATGATATTTAATAAAATAAGTAGAAATCCACTAAAAGTTTTGTTTGGTTATATTGCAATCCCGAGATAATCGTCTCCATGCTCCAAATCCATTTTAAAGCCATTTTTAAGGCATTTCGCGCATACATGAAATGAACACATTTTTCTCCAAAACTATAACAGATGCAAGCTTGTCCTGTTTGGTGGAGATGATATTTAATAAAATAAGTAGAAATCCACTAAAAGTTTTGTTTGGTTATCTTGCAATCCCGAGATAATCGTCTCCATGCTCCAAATCCATTTTAAAGCCATTTTTAAGGCATTTCGCGCATACATGAAATGAACACATTTTTCTCCAAAACTATAACAGATGCAAGCTTGTCCTGTTTGGTGGAGATGATATTTAATAAAATAAGTAGAAATCCACTAAAAGTTTTGTTTGGTTATCTTGCAATCCCGAGATAATCGTCTCCATGCTCCAAATCCATTTTAAAGCCATTTTTAAGGCATTTCGCGCATACATGAAATGAACACATTTTTCTCCAAAACTATAACAGATGCAAGCTTGTCCTGTTTGGTGGAGATGATATTTAATAAAATAAGTAGAAATCCACTAAAAGTTTTGTTTGGTTATCTTGCAATCCCGAGATAATCGTCTCCATGCTCCAAATCCATTTTAAAGCCATTTTTAAGGCATTTCGCGCATACATGAAATGAACACATTTTTCTCCAAAACTATAAACAGATGCAAGCTTGTCCTGTTTGGTGGAGATGATATTAATAAAATAAGTAGAAATCCACTAAAAGTTTTGTTTGGTTATCTTGCAATCCCGAGATAATCGTCTCCATGCTCCAAATCCATTTTAAAGCCATTTTTAAGGCATTTCGCGCATACATGAAATGAACACATTTTTCTCCAAAACTATAACAGATGCAAGCTTGTCCTGTTTGGTGGAGATGATATTTAATAAAATAAGTAGAAATCCACTAAAAGTTTTGTTTGGTTATCTTGCAATCCCGAGATAATCGTCTCCATGCTCCAAATCCATTTTAAAGCCATTTTTAAGGCATTTCGCGCATACATGAAATGAACACATTTTTCTCCAAAACTATAACAGATGCAAGCTTGTCCTGTTTGGTGGAGATGATATTTAATAAAATAAGTAGAAATCCACTAAAAGTTTTGTTTGGTTATCTTGCAATCCCGAGATAATCGTCTCCATGCTCCAAATCCATTTTAAAGCCATTTTTAAGGCATTTCGCGCATACATGAAATGAACACATTTTTCTCCAAAACTATAACAGATGCAAGCTTGTCCTGTTTGGTGGAGATGATATTTAATAAAATAAGTAGAAATCCACTAAAAGTTTTGTTTGGTTATCTTGCAATCCCGAGATAATCGTCTCCATGCTCCAAATCCATTTTAAAGCCATTTTTAAGGCATTTCGCGCATACATGAAAATGAACACATTTTTCTCCAAAACTATAACAGATGCAAGCTTGTCCTGTTTGGTGGAGATGATATTTAATAAAATAAGTAGAAATCCACTAAAAGTTTTGTTTGGTTATCTTGCAATCCCGAGATAATCGTCTCCATGCTCCAAATCCATTTTAAAGCCATTTTTAAGGCATTTCGCGCATACATGAAATGAACACATTTTTCTCCAAAACTATAACAGATGCAAGCTTGTCCTGTTTGGTGGAGATGATATTTAATAAAATAAGTAGAAATCCACTAAAAGTTTTGTTTGGTTATATTGCAATCCCGAGATAATCGTCTCCATGCTCCAAATCCATTTTAAAGCCATTTTTAAGGCATTTCGCGCATACATGAAATGAACACATTTTTCTCCAAAACTATAACAGATGCAAGCTTGTCCTGTTTGGTGGAGATGATATTTAATAAAATAAGTAGAAATCCACTAAAAGTTTTGTTTGGTTATCTTGCAATCCGAGATAATCGTCTCCATGCTCCAAATCCATTTTAAAGCCATTTTTAAGGCATTTCGCGCATACATGAAATGAACACATTTTTCTCCAAAACTATAACAGATGCAAGCTTGTCCTGTTTGGTGGAGATGATATTTAATAAAATAAGTAGAAATCCACTAAAAGTTTTGTTTGGTTATCTTGCAATCCCGAGATAATCGTCTCCATGCTCCAAATCCATTTTAAAGCCATTTTTAAGGCATTTCGCGCATACATGAAATGAACACATTTTTCTCCAAAACTATAACAGATGCAAGCTTGTCCTGTTTGGTGGAGATGATATTTAATAAAATAAGTAGAAATCCACTAAAAGTTTTGTTTGGTTATCTTGCAATCCCGAGATAATCGTCTCCATGCTCCAAATCCATTTTAAAGCCATTTTTAAGGCATTTCGCGCATACATGAAATGAACACATTTTTCTCCAAAACTATAACAGATGCAAGCTTGTCCTGTTTGGTGGAGATGATATTTAATAAAATAAGTAGAAATCCACTAAAAGTTTTGTTTGGTTATCTTGCAATCCCGAGATAATCGTCTCCATGCTCCAAATCCATTTTAAAGCCATTTTTAAGGCATTTCGCGCATACATGAAATGAACACATTTTTCTCCAAAACTATAACAGATGCAAGCTTGTCCTGTTTGGTGGAGATGATATTTAATAAAATAAGTAGAAATCCACTAAAAGTTTTGTTTGGTTATCTTGCAATCCCGAGATAATCGTCTCCATGCTCCAAATCCATTTTAAAGCCATTTTTAAGGCATTTCGCGCATACATGAAATGAACACATTTTTCTCCAAAACTATAACAGATGCAAGCTTGTCCTGTTTGGTGGAGATGATATTTAATAAAATAAGTAGAAATCCACTAAAAGTTTTGTTTGGTTATCTTGCAATCCCGAGATAATCGTCTCCATGCTCCAAATCCATTTTAAAGCCATTTTTAAGGCATTTCGCGCATACATGAAATGAACACATTTTTCTCCAAAACTATAACAGATGCAAGCTTGTCCTGTTTGGTGGAGATGATATTTAATAAAATAAGTAGAAATCCACTAAAAGTTTTGTTTGGTTATATTGCAATCCCGAGATAATCGTCTCCATGCTCCAAATCCATTTTAAAGCCATTTTTAAGGCATTTCGCGCATACATGAAATGAACACATTTTTCTCCAAAACTATAACAGATGCAAGCTTGTCCTGTTTGGTGGAGATGATATTTAATAAAATAAGTAGAAATCCACTAAAAGTTTTGTTTGGTTATCTTGCAATCCCGAGATAATCGTCTCCATGCTCCAAATCCATTTTAAAGCCATTTTTAAGGCATTTCGCGCATACATGAAATGAACACATTTTTCTCCAAAACTATAACAGATGCAAGCTTGTCCTGTTTGGTGGAGATGATATTTAATAAAATAAGTAGAAATCCACTAAAAGTTTTGTTTGGTTATCTTGCAATCCCGAGATAATCGTCTCCATGCTCCAAATCCATTTTAAAGCCATTTTTAAGGCATTTCGCGCATACATGAAATGAACACATTTTTCTCCAAAACTATAACAGATGCAAGCTTGTCCTGTTTGGTGGAGATGATATTTAATAAAATAAGTAGAAATCCACTAAAAGTTTTGTTTGGTTATCTTGCAATCCCGAGATAATCGTCTCCATGCTCCAAATCCATTTTAAAGCCATTTTTAAGGCATTTCGCGCATACATGAAATGAACACATTTTTCTCCAAAACTATAACAGATGCAAGCTTGTCCTGTTTGGTGGAGATGATATTTAATAAAATAAGTAGAAATCCACTAAAAGTTTTGTTTGGTTATCTTGCAATCCCGAGATAATCGTCTCCATGCTCCAAATCCATTTTAAAGCCATTTTTAAGGCATTTCGCGCATACATGAAATGAACACATTTTTCTCCAAAACTATAACAGATGCAAGCTTGTCCTGTTTGGTGGAGATGATATTTAATAAAATAAGTAGAAATCCACTAAAAGTTTTGTTTGGTTATCTTGCAATCCCGAGATAATCGTCTCCATGCTCCAAATCCATTTTAAAGCCATTTTTAAGGCATTTCGCGCATACATGAAATGAACACATTTTTCTCCAAAACTATAACAGATGCAAGCTTGTCCTGTTTGGTGGAGATGATATTTAATAAAATAAGTAGAAATCCACTAAAAGTTTTGTTTGGTTATCTTGCAATCCCGAGATAATCGTCTCCATGCTCCAAATCCATTTTAAAGCCATTTTTAAGGCATTTCGCGCATACATGAAATGAACACATTTTTCTCCAAAACTATAACAGATGCAAGCTTGTCCTGTTTGGTGGAGATGATATTTAATAAAATAAGTAGAAATCCACTAAAAGTTTTGTTTGGTTATCTTGCAATCCCGAGATAATCGTCTCCATGCTCCAAATCCATTTTAAAGCCATTTTTAAGGCATTTCGCGCATACATGAAATGAACACATTTTTCTCCAAAACTATAACAGATGCAAGCTTGTCCTGTTTGGTGGAGATGATATTTAATAAAATAAGTAGAAATCCACTAAAAGTTTTGTTTGGTTATCTTGCAATCCCGAGATAATCGTCTCCATGCTCCAAATCCATTTTAAAGCCATTTTTAAGGCATTTCGCGCATACATGAAATGAACACATTTTTCTCCAAAACTATAACAGATGCAAGCTTGTCCTGTTTGGTGGAGATGATATTTAATAAAATAAGTAGAAATCCACTAAAAGTTTTGTTTGGTTATATTGCAATCCCGAGATAATCGTCTCCATGCTCCAAATCCATTTTAAAGCCATTTTTAAGGCATTTCGCGCATACATGAAATGAACACATTTTTCTCCAAAACTATAACAGATGCAAGCTTGTCCTGTTTGGTGGAGATGATATTTAATAAAATAAGTAGAAATCCACTAAAAGTTTTGTTTGGTTATCTTGCAATCCCGAGATAATCGTCTCCATGCTCCAAATCCATTTTAAAGCCATTTTTAAGGCATTTCGCGCATACATGAAATGAACACATTTTTCTCCAAAACTATAACAGATGCAAGCTTGTCCTGTTTGGTGGAGATGATATTTAATAAAATAAGTAGAAATCCACTAAAAGTTTTGTTTGGTTATATTGCAATCCCGAGATAATCGTCTCCATGCTCCAAATCCATTTTAAAGCCATTTTTAAGGCATTTCGCGCATACATGAAATGAACACATTTTTCTCCAAAACTATAACAGATGCAAGCTTGTCCTGTTTGGTGGAGATGATATTTAATAAAATAAGTAGAAATCCACTAAAAGTTTTGTTTGGTTATCTTGCAATCCCGAGATAATCGTCTCCATGCTCCAAATCCATTTTAAAGCCATTTTTAAGGCATTTCGCGCATACATGAAATGAACACATTTTTCTCCAAAACTATAACAGATGCAAGCTTGTCCTGTTTGGTGGAGATGATATTTAATAAAATAAGTAGAAATCCACTAAAAGTTTTGTTTGGTTATCTTGCAATCCCGAGATAATCGTCTCCATGCTCCAAATCCATTTTAAAGCCATTTTTAAGGCATTTCGCGCATACATGAAATGAACACATTTTTCTCCAAAACTATAACAGATGCAAGCTTGTCCTGTTTGGTGGAGATGATATTTAATAAAATAAGTAGAAATCCACTAAAAGTTTTGTTTGGTTATCTTGCAATCCCGAGATAATCGTCTCCATGCTCCAAATCCATTTTAAAGCCATTTTTAAGGCATTTCGCGCATACATGAAATGAACACATTTTTCTCCAAAACTATAACAGATGCAAGCTTGTCCTGTTTAGTGGAGATATTTAATAAAATAAGTAGAAATCCACTAAAAGTTTTGTTTGGTTATCTTGCAATCCCGAGATAATCGTCTCCATGCTCCAAATCCATTTTAAAGCCATTTTTAAGGCATTTCGCGCATACATGAAATGAACACATTTTTCTCCAAAACTATAACAGATGCAAGCTTGTCCTGTTTGGTGGAGATGATATTTAATAAAATAAGTAGAAATCCACTAAAAGTTTTGTTTGGTTATATTGCAATCCCGAGATAATCGTCTCCATGCTCCAAATCCATTTTAAAGCCATTTTTAAGGCATTTCGCGCATACATGAAATGAACACATTTTTCTCCAAAACTATAACAGATGCAAGCTTGTCCTGTTTGGTGGAGATGATATTTAATAAAATAAGTAGAAATCCACTAAAAGTTTTGTTTGGTTATCTTGCAATCCCGAGATAATCGTCTCCATGCTCCAAATCCATTTTAAAGCCATTTTTAAGGCATTTCGCGCATACATGAAATGAACACATTTTTCTCCAAAACTATAACAGATGCAAGCTTGTCCTGTTTGGTGGAGATGATATTTAATAAAATAAGTAGAAATCCACTAAAAGTTTTGTTTGGTTATCTTGCAATCCCGAGATAATCGTCTCCATGCTCCAAATCCATTTTAAAGCCATTTTTAAGGCATTTCGCGCATACATAAAATGAACAATTTTTCTCCAAAACTATAACAGATGCAAGCTTGTCCTGTTTGGTGGAGATGATATTTAATAAAATAAGTAGAAATCCACTAAAAGTTTTGTTTGGTTATCTTGCAATCCCGAGATAATCGTCTCCATGCTCCAAATCCATTTTAAAGCCATTTTTAAGGCATTTCGCGCATACATGAAATGAACACATTTTTCTCCAAAACTATAACAGATGCAAGCTTGTCCTGTTTGGTGGAGATGATATTTAATAAAATAAGTAGAAATCCACTAAAAGTTTTGTTTGGTTATCTTGCAATCCCGAGATAATCGTCTCCATGCTCCAAATCCATTTTAAAGCCATTTTTAAGGCATTTCGCGCATACATGAAATGAACACATTTTTCTCCAAAACTATAACAGATGCAAGCTTGTCCTGTTTGGTGGAGATAATATTTAATAAAATAAGTAGAAATCCACTAAACGTTTTGTTTGGTTATCTTGCAATCCCGAGATAATCGTCTCCATGCTCCAAATCCATTTTAAAGCCATTTTTAAGGCATATCGCGCATACATGAAATGAACACATTTTTCTCCAAAACTATAACAGATGCAAGCTTGTCCTGTTTGGTGGAGATGATATTTAATAAAATAAGTAGAAATCCACTAAAAGTTTTGTTTGGTTATCTTGCAATCCCGAGATAATCGTCTCCATGCTCCAAATCCATTTTAAAGCCATTTTTAAGGCATTTCGCGCATACATGAAATGAACACATTTTTCTCCAAAACTATAACAGATGCAAGCTTGTCCTGTTTGGTGGAGATGATATTTAATAAAATAAGTAGAAATCCACTAAAAGTTTTGTTTGGTTATATTGCAATCCCGAGATAATCGTCTCCATGCTCCAAATCCATTTTAAAGCCATTTTTAAGGCATTTCGCGCATACATGAAATGAACACATTTTTCTCCAAAACTATAACAGATGCAAGCTTGTCCTGTTTGGTGGAGATGATATTTAATAAAATAAGTAGAAATCCACTAAAAGTTTTGTTTGGTTATCTTGCAATCCCGAGATAATCGTCTCCATGCTCCAAATCCATTTTAAAGCCATTTTTAAGGCATTTCGCGCATACATGAAATGAACACATTTTTCTCCAAAACTATAACAGATGCAAGCTTGTCCTGTTTGGTGGAGATGATATTTAATAAAATAAGTAGAAATCCACTAAAGTTTTGTTTGGTTATCTTGCAATCCCGAGATAATCGTCTCCATGCTCCAAATCCATTTTAAAGCCATTTTTAAGGCATTTCGCGCATACATGAAATGAACACATTTTTCTCCAAAACTATAACAGATGCAAGCTTGTCCTGTTTGGTGGAGATGATATTTAATAAAATAAGTAGAAATCCACTAAAAGTTTTGTTTGGTTATATTGCAATCCCGAGATAATCGTCTCCATGCTCCAAATCCATTTTAAAGCCATTTTTAAGGCATTTCGCGCATACATGAAATGAACACATTTTTCTCCAAAACTATAACAGATGCAAGCTTGTCCTGTTTGGTGGAGATGATATTTAATAAAATAAGTAGAAATCCACTAAAAGTTTTGTTTGGTTATCTTGCAATCCCGAGATAATCGTCTCCATGCTCCAAATCCATTTTAAAGCCATTTTAAGGCATTTCGCGCATACATGAAATGAACACATTTTTCTCCAAAACTATAACAGATGCAAGCTTGTCCTGTTTGGTGGAGATGATATTTAATAAAATAAGTAGAAATCCACTAAAAGTTTTGTTTGGTTATCTTGCAATCCGAGATAATCGTCTCCATGCTCCAAATCCATTTTAAAGCCATTTTTAAGGCATTTCGCGCATACATGAAATGAACACATTTTTCTCCAAAACTATAACAGATGCAAGCTTGTCCTGTTTGGTGGAGATGATATTTAATAAAATAAGTAGAAATCCACTAAAAGTTTTGTTTGGTTATCTTGCAATCCCGAGATAATCGTCTCCATGCTCCAAATCCATTTTAAAGCCATTTTTAAGGCATTTCGCGCATACATGAAATGAACACATTTTTCTCCAAAACTATAACAGATGCAAGCTTGTCCTGTTTGGTGGAGATGATATTTAATAAAATAAGTAGAAATCCACTAAAAGTTTTGTTTGGTTATATTGCAATCTGGAGATAATCGTCTCCATGCTCCAAATCCATTTTAAAGCCATTTTTAAGGCATTTCGCGCATACATGAAATGAACACATTTTTCTCCAAAACTATAACAGATGCAAGCTTGTCCTGTTTGGTGGAGATGATATTTAATAAAATAAGTAGAAATCCACTAAAAGTTTTGTTTGGTTATCTTGCAATCCCGAGATAATCGTCTCCATGCTCCAAATCCATTTTAAAGCCATTTTTAAGGCATTTCGCGCATACATGAAATGAACACATTTTTCTCCAAAACTATAACAGATGCAAGCTTGTCCTGTTTGGTGGAGATGATATTTAATAAAATAAGTAGAAATCCACTAAAAGTTTTGTTTGGTTATCTTGCAATCCCGAGATAATCGTCTCCATGCTCCAAATCCATTTTAAAGCCATTTTTAAGGCATTTCGCGCATACATGAAATGAACACATTTTTCTCCAAAACTATAACAGATGCAAGCTTGTCCTGTTTGGTGGAGATGATATTTAATAAAATAAGTAGAAATCCACTAAAAGTTTTGTTTGGTTATCTTGCAATCCCGAGATAATCGTCTCCATGCTCCAAATCCATTTTAAAGCCATTTTTAAGGCATTTCGCGCATACATGAAATGAACACATTTTTCTCCAAAACTATAACAGATGCAAGCTTGTCCTGTTTGGTGGAGATGATATTTAATAAAATAAGTAGAAATCCACTAAAAGTTTTGTTTGGTTATATTGCAATCTGGAGATAATCGTCTCCATGCTCCAAATCCATTTTAAAGCCATTTTTAATGCATTTCGCGCATACATGAAATGAACACATTTTTCTCCAAAACTATAACAGATGCAAGCTTGTCCTGTTTGGTGGAGATGATATTTAATAAAATAAGTAGAAATCCACTAAAAGTTTTGTTTGGTTATCTTGCAATCCCGAGATAATCGTCTCCATGCTCCAAATCCATTTTAAAGCCATTTTTAAGGCATTTCGCGCATACATGAAATGAACACATTTTTCTCCAAAACTATAACAGATGCAAGCTTGTCCTGTTTGGTGGAGATGATATTTAATAAAATAAGTAGAAATCCACTAAAAGTTTTGTTTGGTTATCTTGCAATCCGAGATAATCGTCTCCATGCTCCAAATCCATTTTAAAGCCATTTTTAAGGCATTTCGCGCATACATGAAATGAACACATTTTTCTCCAAAACTATAACAGATGCAAGCTTGTCCTGTTTGGTGGAGATGATATTTAATAAAATAAGTAGAAATCCACTAAAAGTTTTGTTTGGTTATCTTGCAATCCCGAGATAATCGTCTCCATGCTCCAAATCCATTTTAAAGCCATTTTTAAGGCATTTCGCGCATACATGAAATGAACACATTTTTCTCCAAAACTATAACAGATGCAAGCTTGTCCTGTTTGGTGGAGATGATATTTAATAAAATAAGTAGAAATCCACTAAAAGTTTTGTTTGGTTATATTGCAATCTGGAGATAATCGTCTCCATGCTCCAAATCCATTTTAAAGCCATTTTTAAGGCATTTCGCGCATACATGAAATGAACACATTTTTCTCCAAAACTATAACAGATGCAAGCTTGTCCTGTTTGGTGGAGATGATATTTAATAAAATAAGTAGAAATCCACTAAAAGTTTTGTTTGGTTATCTTGCAATCCCGAGATAATCGTCTCCATGCTCCAAATCCATTTTAAAGCCATTTTTAAGGCATTTCGCGCATACATGAAATGAACACATTTTTCTCCAAAACTATAACAGATGCAAGCTTGTCCTGTTTGGTGGAGATGATATTTAATAAAATAAGTAGAAATCCACTAAAAGTTTTGTTTGGTTATATTGCAATCCCGAGATAATCGTCTCCATGCTCCAAATCCATTTTAAAGCCATTTTTAAGGCATTTCGCGCATACATGAAATGAACACATTTTTCTCCAAAACTATAACAGATGCAAGCTTGTCCTGTTTGGTGGAGATGATATTTAATAAAATAAGTAGAAATCCACTAAAAGTTTTGTTTGGTTATCTTGCAATCCCGAGATAATCGTCTCCATGCTCCAAATCCATTTTAAAGCCATTTTTAAGGCATTTCGCGCATACATGAAATGAACACATTTTTCTCCAAAACTATAACAGATGCAAGCTTGTCCTGTTTGGTGGAGATGATATTTAATAAAATAAGTAGAAATCCACTAAAAGTTTTGTTTGGTTATCTTGCAATCCCGAGATAATCGTCTCCATGCTCCAAATCCATTTTAAAGCCATTTTTAAGGCATTTCGCGCATACATGAAATGAACACATTTTTCTCCAAAACTATAACAGATGCAAGCTTGTCCTGTTTGGTGGAGATGATATTTAATAAAATAAGTAGAAATCCACTAAAAGTTTTGTTTGGTTATCTTGCAATCCCGAGATAATCGTCTCCATGCTCCAAATCCATTTTAAAGCCATTTTTAAGGCATTTCGCGCATACATGAAATGAACACATTTTTCTCCAAAACTATAACAGATGCAAGCTTGTCCTGTTTAGTGGAGATATTTAATAAAATAAGTAGAAATCCACTAAAAGTTTTGTTTGGTTATCTTGCAATCCCGAGATAATCGTCTCCATGCTCCAAATCCATTTTAAAGCCATTTTTAAGGCATTTCGCGCATACATGAAATGAACACATTTTTCTCCAAAACTATAACAGATGCAAGCTTGTCCTGTTTGGTGGAGATGATATTTAATAAAATAAGTAGAAATCCACTAAAAGTTTTGTTTGGTTATATTGCAATCCCGAGATAATCGTCTCCATGCTCCAAATCCATTTTAAAGCCATTTTTAAGGCATTTCGCGCATACATGAAATGAACACATTTTTCTCCAAAACTATAACAGATGCAAGCTTGTCCTGTTTGGTGGAGATGATATTTAATAAAATAAGTAGAAATCCACTAAAAGTTTTGTTTGGTTATCTTGCAATCCCGAGATAATCGTCTCCATGCTCCAAATCCATTTTAAAGCCATTTTTAAGGCATTTCGCGCATACATGAAATGAACACATTTTTCTCCAAAACTATAACAGATGCAAGCTTGTCCTGTTTGGTGGAGATGATATTTAATAAAATAAGTAGAAATCCACTAAAAGTTTTGTTTGGTTATCTTGCAATCCCGAGATAATCGTCTCCATGCTCCAAATCCATTTTAAAGCCATTTTTAAGGCATTTCGCGCATACATAAAATGAACACATTTTTCTCCAAAACTATAACAGATGCAAGCTTGTCCTGTTTGGTGGAGATGATATTTAATAAAATAAGTAGAAATCCACTAAAAGTTTTGTTTGGTTATCTTGCAATCCCGAGATAATCGTCTCCATGCTCCAAATCCATTTTAAAGCCATTTTTAAGGCATTTCGCGCATACATGAAATGAACACATTTTTCTCCAAAACTATAACAGATGCAAGCTTGTCCTGTTTGGTGGAGATGATATTTAATAAAATAAGTAGAAATCCACTAAAAGTTTTGTTTGGTTATATTGCAATCCCGAGATAATCGTCTCCATGCTCCAAATCCATTTTAAAGCCATTTTTAAGGCATTTCGCGCATACATGAAATGAACACATTTTTCTCCAAAACTATAACAGATGCAAGCTTGTCCTGTTTGGTGGAGATGATATTTAATAAAATAAGTAGAAATCCACTAAACGTTTTGTTTGGTTATCTTGCAATTTCGAGATAATCGTCTCCATGCTCCAAATCCATTTTAAAGCCATTTTTAAGGCATTTCGCGCATACATGAAATGAACACATTTTTCTCCAAAACTATAACAGATGCAAGCTTGTCCTGTTTGGTGGAGATGATATTTAATAAAATAAGTAGAAATCCACTAAAAGTTTTGTTTGGTTATCTTGCAATCCCGAGATAATCGTCTCCATGCTCCAAATCCATTTTAAAGCCATTTTTAAGGCATTTCGCGCATACATGAAATGAACACATTTTCTCCAAAACTATAACAGATGCAAGCTTGTCCTGTTTGGTGGAGATGATATTTAATAAAATAAGTAGAAATCCACTAAAAGTTTTGTTTGGTTATCTTGCAATCCCGAGATAATCGTCTCCATGCTCCAAATCCATTTTAAAGCCATTTTTAAGGCATTTCGCGCATACATGAAATGAACACATTTTTCTCCAAAACTATAACAGATGCAAGCTTGTCCTGTTTGGTGGAGATGATATTTAATAAAATAAGTAGAAATCCACTAAAAGTTTTGTTTGGTTATCTTGCAATCCCAAGATAATCGTCTCCATGCTCCAAATCCATTTTAAAGCCATTTTTAAGGCATTTCGCGCATACATGAAATGAACACATTTTTCTCCAAAACTATAACAGATGCAAGCTTGTCCTGTTTGGTGGAGATGATATTTAATAAAATAAGTAGAAATCCACTAAAAGTTTTGTTTGGTTATCTTGCAATCCCGAGATAATCGTCTCCATGCTCCAAATCCATTTTAAAGCCATTTTTAAGGCATTTCGCGCATACATGAAATGAACACATTTTTCTCCAAAACTATAACAGATGCAAGCTTGTCCTGTTTGGTGGAGATGATATTTAATAAAATAAGTAGAAATCCACTAAACGTTTTGTTTGGTTATATTGCAATCCCGAGATAATCGTCTCCATGCTCCAAATCCATTTTAAAGCCATTTTTAAGGCATTTCGCGCATACATGAAATGAACGCATTTTTCTCCAAAACTATAACAGATGCAAGCTTGTCCTGTTTGGTGGAGATGATATTTAATAAAATAAGTAGAAATCCACTAAAAGTTTTGTTTGGTTATCTTGCAATCCCGAGATAATCGTCTCCATGCTCCAAATCCATTTTAAAGCCATTTTTAAGGCATTTCGCGCATACATGAAATGAACACATTTTTCTCCAAAACTATAACAGATGCAAGCTTGCCCTGTTTGGTGGAGATAATATTTAATAAAATAAGTAGAAATCCACTAAAAGTTTTGTTTGGTTATCTTGCAATCCCGAGATAATCGTCTCCATGCTCCAAATCCATTTTAAAGCCATTTTTAAGGCATATCGCGCATACATGAAATGAACACATTTTTCTCCAAAACTATAACAGATGCAAGCTTGTCCTGTTTGGTGGAGATGATATTTAATAAAATAAGTAGAAATCCACTAAAAGTTTTGTTTGGTTATCTTGCAATCCCGAGATAATCGTCTCCATGCTCCAAATCCATTTTAAAGCCATTTTTAAGGCATTTCGCGCATACATGAAATGAACACATTTTTCTCCAAAACTATAACAGATGCAAGCTTGTCCTGTTTGGTGGAGATGATATTTAATAAAATAAGTAGAAATCCACTAAAAGTTTTGTTTGGTTATATTGCAATCCCGAGATAATCGTCTCCATGCTCCAAATCCATTTTAAAGCCATTTTTAAGGCATTTCGCGCATACATGAAATGAACACATTTTTCTCCAAAACTATAACAGATGCAAGCTTGTCCTGTTTGGTGGAGATGATATTTAATAAAATAAGTAGAAATCCACTAAAAGTTTTGTTTGGTTATCTTGCAATCCCGAGATAATCGTCTCCATGCTCCAAATCCATTTTAAAGCCATTTTTAAGGCATTTCGCGCATACATGAAATGAACACATTTTTCTCCAAAACTATAACAGATGCAAGCTTGTCCTGTTTGGTGGAGATGATATTTAATAAAATAAGTAGAAATCCACTAAAAGTTTTGTTTGGTTATCTTGCAATCCCGAGATAATCGTCTCCATGCTCCAAATCCATTTTAAAGCCATTTTTAAGGCATTTCGCGCATACATGAAATGAACACATTTTTCTCCAAAACTATAACAGATGCAAGCTTGTCCTGTTTGGTGGAGATGATATTTAATAAAATAAGTAGAAATCCACTAAAAGTTTTGTTTGGTTATCTTGCAATCCCGAGATAATCGTCTCCATGCTCCAAATCCATTTTAAAGCCATTTTTAAGGCATTTCGCGCATACATGAAATGAACACATTTTTCTCCAAAACTATAACAGATGCAAGCTTGTCCTGTTTGGTGGAGATGATATTTAATAAAATAAGTAGAAATCCACTAAAAGTTTTGTTTGGTTATCTTGCAATCCCGAGATAATCGTCTCCATGCTCCAAATCCATTTTAAAGCCATTTTTAAGGCATTTCGCGCATACATGAAATGAACACATTTTTCTCCAAAACTATAACAGATGCAAGCTTGTCCTGTTTGGTGGAGATGATATTTAATAAAATAAGTAGAAATCCACTAAAAGTTTTGTTTGGTTATATTGCAATCCCGAGATAATCGTCTCCATGCTCCAAATCCATTTTAAAGCCATTTTTAAGGCATTTCGCGCATACATGAAATGAACACATTTTTCTCCAAAACTATAACAGATGCAAGCTTGTCCTGTTTGGTGGAGATGATATTTAATAAAATAAGTAGAAATCCACTAAAAGTTTTGTTTGGTTATCTTGCAATCCCGAGATAATCGTCTCCATGCTCCAAATCCATTTTAAAGCCATTTTTAAGGCATTTCGCGCATACATGAAATGAACACATTTTTCTCCAAAACTATAACAGATGCAAGCTTGTCCTGTTTGGTGGAGATGATATTTAATAAAATAAGTAGAAATCCACTAAAAGTTTTGTTTGGTTATCTTGCAATCCCGAGATAATCGTCTCCATGCTCCAAATCCATTTTAAAGCCATTTTTAAGGCATTTCGCGCATACATGAAATGAACACATTTTTCTCCAAAACTATAACAGATGCAAGCTTGTCCTGTTTGGTGGAGATGATATTTAATAAAATAAGTAGAAATCCACTAAAAGTTTTGTTTGGTTATCTTGCAATCCCGAGATAATCGTCTCCATGCTCCAAATCCATTTTAAAGCCATTTTTAAGGCATTTCGCGCATACATGAAATGAACACATTTTTCTCCAAAACTATAACAGATGCAAGCTTGTCCTGTTTGGTGGAGATGATATTTAATAAAATAAGTAGAAATCCACTAAAAGTTTTGTTTGGTTATCTTGCAATCCCGAGATAATCGTCTCCATGCTCCAAATCCATTTTAAAGCCATTTTTAAGGCATTTCGCGCATACATGAAATGAACACATTTTTCTCCAAAACTATAACAGATGCAAGCTTGTCCTGTTTGGTGGAGATGATATTTAATAAAATAAGTAGAAATCCACTAAAAGTTTTGTTTGGTTATATTGCAATCCCGAGATAATCGTCTCCATGCTCCAAATCCATTTTAAAGCCATTTTTAAGGCATTTCGCGCATACATGAAATGAACACATTTTTCTCCAAAACTATAACAGATGCAAGCTTGTCCTGTTTGGTGGAGATGATATTTAATAAAATAAGTAGAAATCCACTAAAAGTTTTGTTTGGTTATCTTGCAATCCCGAGATAATCGTCTCCATGCTCCAAATCCATTTTAAAGCCATTTTTAAGGCATTTCGCGCATACATGAAATGAACACATTTTTCTCCAAAACTATAACAGATGCAAGCTTGTCCTGTTTGGTGGAGATGATATTTAATAAAATAAGTAGAAATCCACTAAAAGTTTTGTTTGGTTATCTTGCAATCCCGAGATAATCGTCTCCATGCTCCAAATCCATTTTAAAGCCATTTTTAAGGCATTTCGCGCATACATGAAATGAACACATTTTTCTCCAAAACTATAACAGATGCAAGCTTGTCCTGTTTGGTGGAGATGATATTTAATAAAATAAGTAGAAATCCACTAAAAGTTTTGTTTGGTTATCTTGCAATCCCGAGATAATCGTCTCCATGCTCCAAATCCATTTTAAAGCCATTTTTAAGGCATTTCGCGCATACATGAAATGAACACATTTTTCTCCAAAACTATAACAGATGCAAGCTTGTCCTGTTTGGTGGAGATGATATTTAATAAAATAAGTAGAAATCCACTAAAAGTTTTGTTTGGTTATCTTGCAATCCCGAGATAATCGTCTCCATGCTCCAAATCCATTTTAAAGCCATTTTTAAGGCATTTCGCGCATACATGAAATGAACACATTTTTCTCCAAAACTATAACAGATGCAAGCTTGTCCTGTTTGGTGGAGATGATATTTAATAAAATAAGTAGAAATCCACTAAAAGTTTTGTTTGGTTATCTTGCAATCCCGAGATAATCGTCTCCATGCTCCAAATCCATTTTAAAGCCATTTTTAAGGCATTTCGCGCACACATGAAATGAACACATTTTTCTCCAAAACTATAACAGATGCAAGCTTGTCCTGTTTGGTGGAGATGATATTTAATAAAATAAGTAGAAATCCACTAAAAGTTTTGCATACACCAAAAAGCCCCCCAAAATCCTACTAGGGCTTGTTTTTCTTGGCAGCTCTTTTTGGGGAAACAGGGTAATACCGTCTATTTTCGGTGAGGAAGTATGCCAATACAGGTGCTGTTCCCCACATCACAAAGGCACCACAATCTACATATTAAGGGTATATATGGACCATGTGCACTCCACCAGTATTCATATTAAGTAACTGCCGTCGTGCCAATAGTAACCATCATAATGGAGCCACAGTCTGGGTATGGGTGGCGCATGTGTCAACCACATACGCTACATCAGAAGCCATATAATATAAGGTCAATTACACTAATAGGGAAAATGACCAAAACTTAAATAAAATATATTGTAATAAAGCATGGAATATCATACTAAATGAAGACATGGAGTGATGGGGGAGAAAATGGTAAGACATTCATGTAAAGTAGTAACAAAACTAAATATGAGAATGTGTGTACAATAATATATGTGTTGATGAAAATGTGTGTAGAGGAGAAAAGTAATAAATGAAAAACATTACTACATAAAAAATGTGTTTGCTTGAGCAAATATAATGTGAGTGTGCACAAGCATGTTCATATGCATATAAGAAGAAAGTAAAATGTGATCAATATGGTGTTTTTGAGGGGCACTGCAGCCAGAAACTTGAGATGCTGCCCCCTGACTGCTGGCCCCTCTGCATGTTAAAAAAGAGGTCTCCCCCTAGAAAGACACTGACCTGCCGCCCCCGCCTCCTGTGGTGTGACTGGCCTAAGCCCCGCCTCCTGGATACATATCACTGTGCTGCCCTGCTTCCGGCCTCTCTGCTGCAGGACCCGGACCTGTTTCCCACCCTCCCTCCCTTTTGTTTTCCAAGTTGATTGAGTTTGTCTGTGTTTAAGTCGCAGCAGCGGAAGGGGTAGAAAAAGTGGTGGTGAAATACCCGCGCCGGACGGCCGGAAGGCGGTACATTTACCTGAACCCCGTGATGTTGGCAAGTTAATGCCTGGTTAAAAGCTGCGACCAAATTTTAAGCCAAAAGATGAGAGTGGTTTTTTCTCCATGCCTCTCTCCAAAATGGAAAATTCAAATAAAAGTATTTTAATTTATAAGAGAACGGTGTCGTGTCTTTCTAGGGGGGAAAAAATGGTGGTGGTTGGGTCCTGGCAGTCTGGAAGAATCAAAACTCCTGTATACGTGCGAATATGCATGCATACAAATATACACAAACAAGTGCACAAAGTACACACAGTATATGCACATCACAGAATATAATACATATGTGAATCCATAATCCTGCCTACAACTATGTTCTCGTAACTAACACCACCATTGTTATCCAGGGAGTCCCCAACTTATGAACATCCCAGTACGACTCTACAACAGCGCTGGGTTCCTGGATTCAAATTCTACCAAGGACAACATCTGCAAGGAATTTGAATGTCCTCCCCGAGTTTGCATGGGTTTCCTGCGGGTATTTCAGTTTACTCCAAAGACATACTAATTGGGAATTTAGATTGTGAGCCCCAATGAGTACACTGTTTCTGAAGTATGTAAAGTGCTGTGGAAAGTGCTATATAAGTGAATAAGTATGTCAGATGTGCAAAAAACAAACCTAAGAAACACACCTCACCGCCACTGACTTCTCCTGTCCTATCCTATTCTTTCCGCTATCGCAAACCATATCTCTAGCTTTTTCACTATAGGCCAGGCTGCCGGTCAGCTACAGGCCACAGCGATAAGTTCGCATTGTCATCCTAACCTTATTTGACGTGCAGTAACCTTTGGCATGGACAAGGAGAGATGTTCTGGCCAATATAGAGGAGGCCAAAAAAGTGGTGCATCCGATGACGGAAAGAAGAGGACAAGACGATAACTGTTCTACGGCCCTCTTCTTTCCCCCATGAGGTGCCGTATCTCTTAAGACATTCGATAGTGACCTGCAAGGCCTGGATATCCTGTAGGGAAGAGGCTATAAGATGCAGTATGGCCAACAATTGAAAGAAGAAAACCATATGGCGGGCAGTGGGCTGTAGGGTGTGCAGAGTGGTCGGCAGTGGGGCAAAACATTTTTTTTCCTCCGTCCAGTTAATGTGCATACATATCTGGGCCATAACAGTTACATAATATATTTAATTCCTAACCTGGGAACTACCTGAATTTTAATAGATACAGCAGGTAACAGAAGTATTGAACATGGCACCAATTTTCTAAGTAAATATTTTTTTAAATTTGCAATTGACATGAATTTCTCACCAGATGTTGGTAACAACCCATCCAATCCACACAGGCAAAGAAATCAAACTATAGATGTCCGTAAATTTAGTGATGTGTAATAATGAGAAATGACACAGAGAAAAAGTATTGAACACGCTTACTGAAATTTAATTCATACTTTGTACAAGAGCCTTTGTTGGTGATGACAGGTTTAAGACACCTCCTGTATGGAGAAACTGGTGGCATGCATAGCTCAGGTGGGATTTTAGCCCAGCCTTCCATCCAAACACTTTTCAAGTGCTTAAGGTCCTGTGGGCTCCTTCTATGAACTCTGAGCTTTGGTTCCTTCCATACATTTTCTATTGGATTCAGGTTAGGTCAGGTGATTGGCTTTATTTTCTGCCTCTGAAACCAATTTAATTGGCTATGTGTGTGGGATAATCGTCTTCCTGAAATACCCACCCTTGTTTTCCCCTTCCTCATCTTGCTAGATTGCAGCAGATTTTTATCTAGAATGTATCGGTACATTTGTCTTTTCATCCTTCCTTAATCATATCAAGTTTGCCAGTGCTGTATGCTGAAAAACAGCCCACACCGTGATGTTCCCCCTTCCAAACTTCACTGTTGTTGGCATTTTTGGGGTGATTTGCCTTTTTGCCTCCAAACATAGTGTGATTATGGCATCCAAAGAATTCAATTTTGTTCTCACCTGACTAGACTATATTATCCCAGTATTTCACAGGCTTGTCTAAATGTTGTTGAGCAAACTATAAATGTGTCTGTGTAGCGCCCCTGACTATATCAGGGTGCTACAGGGAACTGCATCCTTTCCCCAGGGTGCAGTGCCTATCCCCCATATTTTCCAGATTCCTAAGAAATCGGTGTCACTCACATCAGCACCACCAATCCCAATCAAAATCCCACACCATGACCTGTCAGACACACCAGTTGGTCGGTCTAGCTGGAATAGGGCCACCCACCTATTTGAGTGTTAGGACTGCCCCAACAGAGATTTGCCGTGAAGTGGCGGGGTGGCTCAAGAAATTGCAATTTTTTGCCAAAAATCTCATATTTATAATAAGTACAGTTGGAATTTTTTAGTGCTGTAGTGTACATTTAGTGCTAGCTTTTTTGTTTTTTCTTCATTGAATTGGTCGGTGGCTGACCCCCACCTTGCTATGCACCCAAATTTGGGATGTATTCCACCTGTCTAGATTTTGGCAATTGGTGACTGTTCACATTCAGTCATCAGGCCCTGTCCACAGGCTATTTACTTTGTGCAACATTTGCTTGGACCTGTCCCGCCCACAGCCATGATTCAGTCATGGGTACGGGATTGAAATAGACCAGGTGAGTGCTGCTAAGAGCAGTTTTACTATTTCATATGTGAGGCTGTTTGGCACATTTTATAAAAATATTTTAGTGTTAGGACTGCCCCAACAGAGATTTGCCGTGAAGTGGCGGGGTGGCTCAAGAAATTGCAATTTTTTGCCAAAAATCTCATATTTATAAGTACAGTTGGAATTTTTTAGTGCTGTAGTGCACATTTACTGCTAGCTTTTTTGTTTTTTCTTTATAAATGTGCCTGTGTAGCGCCCCTGACTATATCAGGATGTTACAGGGAACTGCATCCTTTCCCCAGGGTGCAATGCCTATCCCCCATGTTTTCCAGATTTCTAAAAAATCGGTGTCACTCCCATCAGCACCATAAATCCCAATCAAAATCCCACACCATGACCTGTCAGACACAACAGTTGGTTGGTCTAGCTGGAAAAGGGCCACCCACCTAGGGGTCAGGCAGACTGGTGGTAGGGACCAAGACAGGGAAGTAACAGCTCTCAAAGTGAGAGGAGCTGGAGTGTTAGCTCCCAGGGAGCTAGAGGGAGACGACAGGTTGGGTCACAGACGGTGGTCCAGGATCAAAGGAGTCGGGGACCGGTTGCAGGGAAGTTGGACAAGGGTGTGACGGACAAAGTCTTGGAGGACTGTCAGCACCACAAAAGCCCAACAGAACGGACTGGAACCGAGCACAACGGGGTACAGGACTCTAGGTCAGGAGCCAATTCAACATCCTGACAATTAACCTTAGAGGGAAAGGATCTTCACGAACTTCCCTGAGAGCTCAGAGATTAAGGGCATCAGCACAATGAGGGGGACAGGGTTTTCCAGTCAAAAGCAGCCCACTGAGGTCCCAAGTGCCAGCCCTCAAGAGCACAGGTACACTACACATAGTGAGTGGGGCCCCTAACAGCTTCAAGCCACGGGGCCACCAACAGACAACAAATTGTGCAGGAGGCAGGCTTCGGATCACTAAGTGACACCGGTGGGAGCGGATACCTGGATGGGCTCCCCGCAGCGGCAGCGGTACTTGGTTTACCTACAGTGTGTGTGTGTGTGTCTACTTTCTAAACCTCATCTAACACCACGACTATGGGGAGTGAGTACCCTGGTCCATGCACCCTGCTCTCCCCAAGCTACCAATCCCCAGAGTCCGGGGCCTTCCCTACCCGCGAAGGGACTGACACCTTGCTGCCTCACACTATCCACCCCGGTACTCCCTCCAGCAGCGGCAGTACTCACATTATCCCAAAGGGAGAAGAAAAAGAGTATACCCACAGAGGGATCACCAAGAGATTATAAAAATAGAAAAATCTTTATTACAATTAGGAATACATATGGAACTCCACGCTGGGAGTAAACACACAAAGGACAATTAAAAACATTTAAAACAAACACATATCCCCTATGCCAAAGCACATATGAAATTGGTACTGAATAGATCAATATTATACACCACCCCTTAAATAAGTACAACCAGCAGTGCTATGACCTACTGTAAACTGGACACAGTGATATTTATTACGGTGCTAGAAAATAATAATAATATACAATATATCCGCATCAAAAAGGCTGAAAATACCCTTAGAAACACATTGGTAAGGTCACAGATATATGAAGCACTCCCATAGCATCTATAGTACAGGCAAAAAAAAAAAGGGTGAGTCAGGCTCAGGTTTAGCGTGTAATAAAGCACACAGGGTGTAACCCTGAGCGACAGAGCCTAAACCACAAGATATTATTGATAGGACTTCTGAGAAAGGCTTGGCTATATTTTAGTGAAGTATATAAACAGGATTAGACATAACATCCATTCAACAGTTAAATAAGCCAGATGAAAAATATTAAACCAGTGCACATTGTCTGTATAGATCAATCCCTGTACAGATAATCAATTCTAGAAACTAGTGCATTCAGTTGGAGCACACAAACGGCAAATAGGGCATAAAGTAAGACTTAAACACAAAAACAGCAGCACATTGGATACGTGCTGCTGCTATGTCAGCTAGCCGAACATTGATACCAAAAACCTTTTCAGTGGCCCAGGTGTTACAGAAAAGCCCATACTCACTATCCTAATAACCAGGGAGCACAGACAAAAACCAGGATGTAGGAAGGGGGGGAAAGCTTTGGCAGAGTTACCCCACGCGTATCGCCTCCAAACAGGAGGCTTCCTCAGGGGAAGAAAAATAGACAGTGTGTAGTCCAAAGTGTGTCATATTTAAATCATGCAGCAAATTGGGTAATTACTCACCAGCTTGCAGCTTGAGAGAGTGCAGCATTATAGTATAAGGTGTTTCTGCATGGCGGCCGCCATTTTGGCCGAATCACATGATTCGGCTGAAAACCCTCCCTAAGTCTCTACAGCTCATGCGTCCACAAGATGGCGCTGTTTAACATCAAAACTCATATTGCTCTGATGTGCAAGTCCTTATAGGTGGAACATAACGGTATATAGGTAAAGTAACACATTTTGATTAAGTAGAATAACTTTACAGGGATAGGTATATCACACTCGGCGGCGCATGCGCAGTAACCGTTTATGGGAACTTAGTGCATAACTTGAGGTGTCACAGCACACTCGTACAGGAAATATCGGTAGTCACTAATATAAAACCCTAATAGTATAGAGAGCTTATTTATGCTTATTTTCTTTTATTTTACCGTCCCACTTCGGATATATAAGGTATTATAGATAACACCCAGCAATAAATACGTGTGGTTAGTACAGGAAAACACAGAAAAAAAAATAAAGATAAAAAAAATTGGTATACCCAACTTGGCGGCGCATGCGTAGTAGCAGTTTATTGGGACTTAGTGCATAACTTAAGATGTCCCAGCACACTTGCACAGGGAATACCGATGGCCACCACTCTAAACCCCTGATGGTACACAATACTTATTTATGCTTATTTATGCTTATTTATGCTTTTTTTACAGCCCCACTTCAAATGTATAGGGTATTATGAATAACACCCAGCAATATATAGATAGAATACAATTCTGTTCAACAAAGGTACAGTCCGCCAGCTTATGTGGCATATATGCAATAACAATTTTATTGGGACTAAATACATGGCTTGTCAAAGCTCCCCATACCATGTGCAGGGAACACAAGTGACAACCACTGGAATACCCCATCACATGTGAGGCTTGTCAAACAGCCTCATCAAGCCTATAAGACAGAGGATAGAGGAAGTTCTAGGGATCCATTACAGTCTGATATCACTCAAGGTGCATAGTCTAAGGGGATGGGCCCAGACAGAAGTCATCCTCCAATCCCATGAAAGATAACATTCTGGTACGGCTCCGTCAGTAGAACTCTAGAAACCTTAGGGGTACATCTTGAAATAGTGTAAATACATACGATGTTAAGGTCCCCATACAAAGGCTAGAAGAAAAAAAAAAAAAAAATTTGTCAAGTGCCCTACACACAAACACAGTATAGATGTAACCAACAAGGAATCAATTATAACGTCCAGGACAGTATCCTATTATTGAGGCTCGAGGTTTGGGCTCCGATGGCCTACAAGTTTTAATAACATTGTCCAAAAAAGGCGTATCATCCAGTACTCCCAATTCGGAATTCCAGGATCCACATTCCCGTGTGAAGTTCTTTTTGTCCTGCTGACTTCATTCAGTCAAGAGTACTGTAAGATTCATCTTCACTCTCTCCATGACCGGAAATAATGTCCTGCAGATATAGACGAGCGATAGAATGCTCCCAGGATCCTCACTTTGTTGGAGAAGCCTCAGTCGCTAAAAGGTAAGGAACAGAAATTCACAAATGGTCAGAGATCACAAGTCTTTGTAGAATCCAGTATATAACAATTCCTCATTTAACCCATGGGGGGCCAGACTCTTGAGGTTGTAAATCCATTTGGATTCCTTCTGCAACAGCTCCTTTACGGGGTTCCCTCCCCTAATGCCTGTTTTGACTGAATCAACAATCATAACTCTCGCATTGGTATAGCGACCCCCATGGTATGTTAAAAAATGTGAGGCCACCGAGGTGAGTGTCTTCCCTTTCTTCAAATCTGCAGTAGCTGTGTTTATGTTGGAGAAGTGTTGTTGAATTCTCTTTCTTACCTCTTGGCTTGTCTGGCCTACATACAGCTTTGGGCAATTGCAGATGAGTACATAGATCGCATTTCTGGAACGGCAATTAAAATAGGCACTGCTGGAAACGAGGCTATCCGAGGAACGTGGTTTCAAGTGCTCTGCAGGACTGCAAAGCCCTAACACGGGAGACCCTACTACAGCCAAAAGTTCGACGGAAAGGAGCAACAGTGAGTATGATCACTGCCTTGAATGTCTGGGCCCATCCCCTTAGACTATGCACCTTGAGTGATATCAGACTGTAATGGATCCCTAGAACTTCCTCTATCCTCTGTCTTATAGGCTTGATGAGGCTGTTTGACAAGCCTCACATGTGGTGGGGTATTCCAGTGGTTGTCACTGGTGTTCCCTGCACATGGTATGGGGAGCTTTGACAAGCCATGTATTTAGTCCCAATAAAATTGTTATTGCACATATGCCACATAAGCTGGCGGACTGTACCTTTGTTGAACAGAATTGTATTCTATCTATATATTGCTGGGTGTTATTCATAATACCCTATACATTTGAAGTGGGGCTGTAAAATAAGCATAAATAAGCATAAATAAGCATAAATAAGTATTGTGTACCATCAGGGGTTTAGAGTGGTGGCCATCGGTATTCCCTGTGCAAGTGTGCTGGGATATCTTAAGTTATGCACTAAGTCCCAATAAACTGCTACTACGCATGCGCCGCCAAGTTGGGTATACCAATTTTTTTTTTTTTTTTTTTCTGTGTTTTCCTGTACTAACCACACGTATTTATTGCTGGGTGTTATCTACAATACCTTATATATCCGAAGTGGGACGGTAAAATAAAAGAAAATAAGCATAAATAAGCTCTCTATACTATTAGGGTTTTATATTGGTGGCTACCGATATTTCCTGTACGAGTGTGCTGTGACACCTCAAGTTATGCACTAAGTTCCCATAAACGGTTACTGCGCATGCGCCGCCGAGTGTGATATACCTATCCCTGTAAAGTTATTCTACTTAATCAAAATGTGTTACTTTACCTATATACCGTTATGTTCCACCTATAAGGACTTGCACATCAGAGCAATATGAGTTTTGATGTTAAACAGCGCCATCTTGTGGACGCATGAGCTGTAGAGACTTAGGGAGGGTTTTCAGCCGAATCATGTGATTCGGCCAAAATGGCGGCCGCCATGCAGAAACACCTTATACTATAATGTTGCACTCTCTCAAGCTGCAAGCTGGTGAGTAATTACCCAATTTGCTGCATGATTTAAATATGACACACTTTGGACTACACACTGTCTATTTTTCTTCCCCTGAGGAAGCCTCCTGTTTGGAGGCGATACGCGTGGGGTAACTCTGCCAAAGCTTTCCCCCCCTTCCTACATCCTGGTTTTTGTCTGTGCTCCCTGGTTATTAGGATAGTGAGTATGGGCTTTTCTGTAACACCTGGGCCACTGAAAAGGTTTTTGGTATCAATGTTCGGCTAGCTGACATAGCAGCAGCACGTATCCAATGTGCTGCTGTTTTTGTGTTTAAGTCTTACTTTATGCCCTATTTGCCGTTTGTGTGCTCCAACTGAATGCACTAGTTTCTAGAATTGATTATCTGTACAGGGATTGATCTATACAGACAGTGTGCACTGGTTTAATATTTTTCATCTGGCTTACTTAACTGTTGAATGGATTTTATGTCTAATCCTGTTTATATACTTCACTAAAATATAGCCAAGCCTTTCTCAGAAGTCCTATCAATAATATCTTGTGGTTTAGGCTCTGTCGCTCAGGGTTACACCCTGTGTGCTTTATTACACGCTAAACCTGAGCCTGACTCACCCTTTTTTTTTTTTTTTTTTTTTGCCTGTACTATAGATGCTATGGGAGTGCTTCATATATCTGTGACCTTACCAATGTGTTTCTAAGGGTATTTTCAGCCTTTTTGATGCGGATATATTGTATATTATTATTTTCTAGCACCGTAATAAATATCACTGTGTCCAGTTTACAGCTGGTTGTACTTATTTAAGGGGTGGTGTATAATATTGATCTATTCAGTACCAATTTCATATGTGCTTTGGCATAGGGGATATGTGTTTGTTTTAAATGCTTTTAATTGTCCTTTGTGTGTTTACTCCCAGCGTGGAGTTCCATATGTATTCCTAATTGTAATAAAGATTTTTCTATTTTTATAATCTCTTGGTGATCCCTCTGTGGGTATACTCTTTTTCTTCTCCATTTGGCATATGTATCCGTATACCCGGAGATCCCATTTAGGTGGTGCCCTTCCCCCCTTCCTCTAAATAGTACTCACATTATCGCATGTGGTGTCACGAACTCTTCCCCTGTAAATAATCCCCTTTCAAGGATCAGAGTCTCCGCTGAAATGAGACCGGATCTCTCGAGCCACGACCAACCCCGGGTCCGAGCACCCCGGTTGTCACCGGGGCGGCACACCTGTGTAGCGCCCCACAGGGCAGGTGAATTCAACCTACTCGTCGCCAGGCCATCGACTGTCATTGTCAAGGTTGGCCTAGCCCAGCTCCATTTCACTGAGCGGTACAGAAGACGGCAGAGGAGAGATGTTGCTGGTAGTGGCAAGGTGTTTGTCGTGATGCCACCTGTGGTATGCAGCCAGAGAATGGGCCACCGCTGCTGTTGCTGTCCTTTGGGGCAGATGGTAGCAGCAGCCAGGGATGGTATTGCTCTCCACAGGAAGAGCGGGCCACGTGGAGGATGAAGAGGGGAGTAGTAATGGCAGCGAGTCGCAGCAGTACTGGTAATAAAGAGTCAGAGTCTATGGCTGCAGTTCCAGGTTGTGTTACTCACTTTTGTACGATGCTGCTCACCCAGGTAATACCAGTTACTTGCTATGATGGGCTCCGTCGAACCCGAATCCCTTTAAAGATCAGTCCAGTTTGGTGTTCGGTGGGTTTCTCTTTGTAACGCCTGTCTGTAGATCCCCAGGCTTGAAGCTACGAGGGGACCCTGGGTTTCACGAGATGTACTTGTGATGCCCTGGCAAAACCAGGTAGTCACACAATAGGCCCCCGCACAACACCTTCCCTCACCCAGGTAACATACAGCCGACCTGAAACCCTAGTCACCCCCCTTTAGGGCAAGACGGACACACCAGTGGGTTGGACAAGGCGGTTAGGAAACGCCCACCTAGGGGTCTAGACAGCTCGGGGCGGGAAAACAAGCAGTTCAGTGGTAGAGTTCAAGTTGAGAGGAGTGTGGACTGGAGCTAGTTGTAACTCCAGCAGAGGAAGTTCAAGTTGGAATGGTGCCAGGGTCGGAGCCCTGGTACCTCGGCTAGGTGGCAGACAGTGGTCTCCGTCAGCAGGAGACGGGAAGACGGCTCGACATATCCGAGAAAGACCAGAGAAGGGTTGGAGCCCACAGGTACCGACACCGGAGAACCGACCGGAAACCGTGCACACAGCGCGTACTCGGACTCTGAAGCCACGACAGAAGACAGCGGCCTAGATAATTAACCGATTGAGGGCAGGATTATAGGTCCTGTCCCAACCTAAGTCCCAAAAAGTAGACAACCATCCAAAGAGAGGGATAGGGCCACCGCCAGGGCCTGTAGATCCCACGGGTCAGCGTCAGACGGGCACGGCTCTTCAGACACACACAAGCCGTGAGCGGACTCCCGTGTTCCACACTGGGAAGTCAGGACACAACAACACTAGTGCAGAGGAAAGAACGGCGACCAACAGCCCGGGTGGGGGAGCAGAGTACAACTGGCCGTGGCGGCCGGCCACCAGCACCTTGGTGTGATTCATTTAAGAGTGAGTAACCAACTATCCCCCGGTCCATCTGGGCGTGCAAGCCCCTGCCATCGCCATACCCTGCACTGAGACACTGGGTCCTGAGGCAACCATACCTACCAATGGAGGGATTAACATCCAGCTGCCATTACATCTACCCCGGGTGCTCCCCACAACCGCAGCGGTGATGTCCCACTTCATCACACACCGTGGGTGGCATCACGAACATTCTACAAACAATCCTGTATAAATACGTCCCCCTTTCATTCGGAGTGTCCGCACGACTCCCGGGTCTGGGCGACCCCTCGAGCTGGACCGTAGGCCCCGGATCTGAGCACCGCCGGCTGCTGGCACGGGGGCGGTACATACTCTTGTCCCTATGTGCCGGTGCTGCAGTTCCGATGTAGGGTCCGGCTTGAGGCGAGGCCCCGGATCTTATATGGCACTGTGCTGTCGGTTGCTGTGTGGACCAGGAAGCCTGAAACTTTCCCTGTCCAGGCAGATTCTGGAAAACCAACATGAAGTATGATCTTCCCTAGGTTCCTGCCACTCTGTGTAGCGTCTGTTTCATGGGGAGCAGAGATCCCTCTGCCCGCAGCAACCGTTGTGATCTTCTCCTCCTTCCCACCGGAGCACCAGTGAGGCACGTCTGCTCCACTGCTCTGCTGGAGAACTCTCTAACTGTTGTCTTGGCTTCTGACTCCCCCTGCTGGCTGCACCTCCCCCCTCCCAGGTCCTAAGCTAGTGGGACTGGGGCCCCTGTTGAGGGCATCCTGTAAATGCCTCTCTGTTGGCGACCCCTTTATTACCCTACCCTAGCCAAGTTCCCAGTGGGAATAGGGCAACCTGATGTGTATTTGAATGTGTAATGTGGTGTAACCAGGACTGAACTGCACACCGTAGTATTCTTTTCAAACAACAGAACTTTACTTATTTTCTTCACAGTATTTACAGCATCTATCTTCTTAACTTTACTTTGTCTTCACAGCATTTATAGCATTTATCTTCATCTGCACTACACAGGCACTGTTCTTGGTCCCGATGGGGTTCCCTCCAGGCTCCACCTTACAATACAATTTAATGGTCTACTGCTTTCCTCGCACCTGGGCTCCATAAGACACCGCTAGGCTCCTCATTCCCCTGTCTGACGTCACGCTGCACAAACCGATTCAAATAGTCCATAAGTCTATCTGTCCCACCCACAGGTATTAACTTGCGCTTTGGACAGGCTATGTACGACAGCACTCCTCCATCCGTTATTAGGCCAGGACCTACCCTTCTCAGACAAGGGCCCACTGACTTTTGGTGTTGCAAGGGATTTCTTAGAGTATTTGTATCCAAAAAAACTGATGCCTCCCCGACCGACTGGACTATACCCTGATTCTTGGGATGCAGTTACACAATCCTCTACTTGCAGGATCCTGCGTGTCTGCGATCACAGAAGTGACCCTTAGGATAGATAATTAAAGTTTTTCGATTTGGGCTTCTTCTCCGAATCTCCTCCTGAGGACTCTCCTACCCTACCTCCTCCGTTATATTGTCCTTTATATATTCCTTATTCTCCTTTTCTTGCTTCATTCCTAAACTGCCTACCCAGGTGCCAGGACTTCTGTTCTCAGACACATTGCCACCTGGTTGCTATTTACACATTACACATTATACCATACATTTGAATACATTAAATATAACCCCTCAGTGTGCCGGCTACCTCTGCAGCAGCCCTGATCCCCCTACAGATGGCTGCACTGACTTTGGTCTTGATAAATCATGTGGACCTACACCAGCAGATGACATGGTTCCCCAAACCATCACTGATTGTGGAAACTTCACAGTAAACCTCAAGCAGCTTGGATTGTGACCTCTCCACTCTTCCTCCAGACTCTGGGACCTTGATTTCCAAATGAAATGCAAAATTTACTTTCACATGAAAACAACACCTTGGACCAATGAGGAACAGTCCAGTTCTTTTTCTCCTTGGCCCAGGTAAGACACTTTTGGTGTTGTTTATTGGTCATGAGTGGCTTGACACAAGGAATGCGACACTTGTAGACCATGTCCTTGATACATCTGTGTGTGATGGCTCTTGAAACACTAAAGGGAGCTTTACACGGTAGCATCATCGGTACCGATATCACTAGCGTGCGTACCCGCCCCCATCGTTTGTGCGACACGAGCATATCGCTCCCCGTCGCGCACAAAATTGCGCTCCCCGTCACACAGCTTACCTGCCCTGTGACGTCGCTTTGGCCGGCAAGCCACCTTTCTAAGGGGGTGGGTCGTGCGGTGTCACAGCGACGTCACACGGCAGGCGGCCAATAGAAGCGGAGGGGCGGAGATGAGTGGGACGTAAACATCCCGCCCACCTCCTCCTTCCGCATTGCTGATGGAGGCAGGTAAGGAGATGTTCCTCGCTCCTGCGGTGTCACACACAGCGATGTGTGCTGCCGCAGGAACGAAGAACAACATCCCTAATGAGAGGTAAATGATTTTTTGTTTTAGGATGACCTCTCCGCGGCAAAGGATTTTGGCTGCTTTTGCGATCGTTTTAGGTAGCACATAAGTGTCACACGCTGCAATATCGTTAATGACGCCGGATGTGCGTCACTAACGACGTGACCCCGACGATAAAACATTATCGATATCGTAGCGTGTAAAGCCCCCTTTACTCCATGTACTCCTTGTGAATCTACCCCAAAATTTTGAAAAACCTTTTCCTAACAATCCTATCAAAGCTGCGGTTATCTCATTTACTTGTGCACCTTTTTTTACCACACGTTTTCCTTCCACTCAACATTCCATTAATATGCTTGGATACAGCACTCTGTGAACAGCCAGCTTCTTTAGCAATGACTAGTTGGTCTTATATAATATTCTAATTTCTGAAATAAGGACTTTTGGGCTTTCATTGGCTGTAAGCCATAATCATCAACACTAACAAAAATAAACACTTGAAATAGATCACTCTGTATGTAATGACTCTATATAATATATGCGTTTCCTTTGTTGTATTGAATTACTGAAATAAAATAACTTTTTCATTATATTTTAATTTATTGAGATGCACCTTTGTATAATGGTATTAATAACAAGTGCAAGAAAAAAAAGCTTTATTTCTTTTTTTATATAAAGCGGTTATTATGCACTTCAAATAAACAAGAAATAATGAAACCTTGTATGTTTTGAGCTGGATTCTCAGATTATCTTCATTAAGTACAAGTGGAGAAATTTCCCATTGCAACCAATCAGAGCCGTCTGTCATTTTTCCAAAGCCATGTAGAAAATGACTTGATTGGTTGCTATGGGCAACAGCACCACTTTTAAATACAATGTGAAGAAGCTGACAATGCTGAAGGTGTTTTCTTATTTGACCAGTTTCTTACTCAGGACTGAAGTTAATTTCTTATTCCACAGATTATTTTTTAGTTTTGTTTTTTTTTTACAGGTTTAACAGCAAAAATAAAAATCACAATAATAAAATACAATGCAGCGAGCGTCTCTGATGTGAATGCCCTTTAAAGCTGCAACAAAATTGATAACACTGCACAAAAATTGGCATCGAATTAGGCACCAAAGGGCGGTATTGAAAGGGTTACATGACTTTGGGCCAGTGATATGACAATTCAGACACAGAAAGTGACTTAATACAAACAAGAAATGGTCATGTAATCAATATAGGGGAAAGAAATTCCTCCCTATGCCTCAGAGCTCTCCAAACTCAACAATAATAACACCAATGGCAGATTAAAGTAGATCCACATATATAGAAGCAAAAATAAGTAACATTAAAATATTTTTTTTGTTGAAAAATTTTAAAAACATAAAAAAGAGAGAATGTACAGAAAACGCATATGGGGGACCATGCAGCATATAGGGAAAAGCATAGATCAGACAGTATAAATAGAATATTATAACCTTTGCAAAATAAATTGTATAAATAATTGCATATACCAGTATAATAATATATAAATGCCATGTTTAAATAGTAAAATCATCAGTGCAAATACCAAATATAGAAAATATAATACCAGGACACCAAAGACTATATACCATCCAAAAAAATAAATAATATTCTACTAAGTAAATACAAATGTAAATAAGATGTATATAGACCAAAGTGACTAGTGCTTGTGCAAAAAATACCCAATGTAATAAATAATACCAATACTGACTGCATTAATAATTATTTCATCCTGTATTCTATATTATGTCCACAAGATGGCAGCAAAGTATAACACATCAAATGTCAATATCACGATTCCTTATAGTTATAGAAGCAATTAATCTCTATTATCATGTATGGCACCAAGGCCAAATACATCCAAGGACAAATAAAGACAGCATAAATCTAAGCCTAATAACTACCTCACTGTGATAACAAAAAAGCTGAACGGTCCCTCATCCCGATGTGACGTTTGTTTTGTTAAACCTTCAGGGTGTGTGTCAGAGTGAGAAGAAAGTGCGCTGTAAAAACCCCCCTTAACCAATAAGACTGCATCCTAATGGTGACGTGTGCTGGAAAAAGCCTCATACGATGCATGCGCCCTGATGTGATGCTGCCACATAAAAATGACTTCCACTATCAGCGATAGACCGCACGCTGTGTGTCACAAACTGGAAGCCAGAGGCACGCTCGTGTCGATCCATATATTGCTCTTTCAGAAGTCCAGGCTCACATCTTGGAGGCGCATGCGCACAGGCTAGAATCATACTGCTGGAAAGGGGAACCAGAATATATATGTATATGTGACGCCCTGGCTGGGCCAGGTAGTCACATATAGGGCCCCGCATTACACCCTTCCCTCACAGGTAACACACAGCAAACCACAAAACCCTAGTCACCCCCAATGGGCTTGGTAGACACACTAGAGGGCGGAACCAGGCGGTTGGAAGTCGCCCACCTAGGAGTTTTAGACAGCTCGAGGCGGAGAAAAGTCAGAGCACTTCAAACAGATCAGTTTCAGAGTTCAGTGAGAGTGGAGGTCAGGCCTGTGTCTGGGCCTAAAGGAAAACTGACAGGTACCAGGGTGGGAGCCCTGGTGCCTTTGGCTAGGAGGCAGACGGTGGTCTCTGTCTGCAGGAGCCGGGAAGACGGCTCAGTGGAACCGAGGTGGACCGGAACAGGGTAGTGGCCCGCCGGTACCGACCCGGGGAACCGACTCGGAAATTGGAGCACAAAGGGGGGTACTCAGACCCTGAAGCTAGGTCTAGAAGCAACTGGGGACTAGCTAATTAACTGATTGCGGCCAGGACTAGAGGTCCTGTCCCACCCAAAGTCCAGACTGAAGGCAACAGCCCACCGAGGGGGATAAAAGGCCACCGCCACAGCTCAGATATCCCAGAGGCCAGTGTCTACGAGCAAAGGGCTCCTTAGGCAACCACAAGCCGAGAGTGGACTCCTGAAGTTGCAATCACAGGCAGTCCATAATCTTACACAGGTGCAGGAGAAAGACAGAGACCACCAGCCGGGTGGGGGAACCCGAACGCAGCCGGCTGCGGGCACCAACTATCATCCCTTTGGTTTACCAGAGACTCGTGTGTGTTTCTAATAGTGAGTACATCAGCACCCTGCGGTCGCCCATTTCCCTGCATTGCCAGCCTCCCCAACAGGTCACGGGGCCACCATCCCTGCCCACGGAGGGGTGAACAACTTGCTGCACAACATCTCCCCTGGGTAGATGTAACTGCAGCGGTGGTGTCCAATATCACCACACACCATGGGTGGCATCACGAACTCCGTACGGCTCAGCCCGTACATATACGTCCTAAATCCACCATCCCATCACTGCCCCTTTTCATTTGAAGTGACCATGAGGCCCCCGGGTCCAGAGACCCTCGAGGCACCCACAGAAGGGCTGGATCCGAGCAGTTCGGCTGCCAAGAGCGGGGCTGTACACCTCAAATTTCTGGCATCACGAATAGGATACTTACCCATCCACTTACCTTGTGGAAGTGCATCTTGTATTGAAGTCAGTGGTGATCCGTTGCGAAATTCCCAGAAAACGCCATCTTGCCGCCATCTTTTGGCACGAAAATTCCCGCCCGGCGTCTCCTTCCCCGAGAAAAGGCGCAAAGCTGAATCCTCGCCTCCTGGGAACACGGCCGAAAAGAAAGCCGGAAGTCGCAAAACGAAACGTACCGGCCAGAGAGAAGAGTGCCAAGAAAAGACCAAGGGGGGCGGGTGAAAATTCTGTGACATGTGACCGAGCAGATAAAGGGCAGGGACTCCAGGACTCTGCCACCCTTCTGGTTCCTGGACCCCTTGAGAGCGACATGGCTAACCCGTCCAACAAGCCCGGAGTATAGGAGACCGTGCCCGGAACAGCGGCATGGGTGGAAGCCCAGACCGTGCGGATGTGTCGCCGGATCCAGGCGCAGACGCGCTTTATAATGGAGCGGTGGATGGCCGAGATGGAGAAGCTAGCTGCGGCCGTCCGGGCACGCGAAGTGGAGGCAACTTTAGAGAAGCAGGTGAGCGACCCACGCCCCTATATCCTCGAGAGACCGGCCGACCAGGTTGAGGGACCCGGTCTGCCCCTGCCCTCTATATTGCCTCTCTCAACGTCTGTACCGGTTGCTGCTGACCCCCCGCTCGGTCCGCTTCCATCAACACCGGCAGCGGAGTCCATCCCACCAGCCCGTGAGGACCAGTTCGAGGAAGCCGCCAACAGCCAGCCCGTCACCGCCCCGGCACCAACCCCGGCTCCACGGAAGATCAACCTCTGGAGGATACCCTGTTCCGCCTTGAACCCGCCGGTCCCGGAAAAGGCCGCGCCCCAGTCGGCCACGGCCCCGGCAATCTGCCTGGCCAAGATGAAAGTGGCTGCTGACTGGAAGGCGGCCCAGCGAGCAAAGGGGACGCGCTCACCACGCTCAGGTCCGGGGCTTCTGCTGCTGCTGCTCAGTGGCTCGAGCGGTGGACCGGACCCGGGGACTCGAGCAGCGCTCCTCACCCGTGAGTGAAAAAGGGGGGGTTTGGTTAGGGAGATTGGCCCTTGGATCTCTAGCCTGTGGCGGTGGCTGTATATCCTCTCTGGGTGGACGGTTCCCTTTAATCGGGACTTGGTAGTTGGGAAACCCCTAGGGTTCCTGTCACATTCGGATTTGACTATTGACAGCGGCTCCAAGCCTGGTCGGGATCCGATGGCCCTGCCTGTGGGCTTAGCTTCACTCCGTTCCCCGGTCCAGTACCGGCGGGCCGACGCCAGACCCCGGTCCTTATGGCTCTGCGGAGTTCCACTAACTCCTGCAGACGGCCACCACCATCTGCCAACCTTGCTGTCAGTGCCTGGGCTCCAACCCAAATACCTAAGTGTTTAGTCCTCTCACTTTCACCTCCAAGACTGAACTGACACTTTTCCCGCCTCCAAGCCTGTGAACTCCTCGGTGGGTGGGGCCAACCGCCTGGCTCTGCCCCACCTGGTGTGGACCCTGGAGGGAGGCAACAAGCATTTAAATAACCTGATCCTTGATGCTGCCCCTAAGAAATGGGCAGCACCCCTTTACCCCAGTCCTGATCCAGGTTACCCGAGCAGGAACGGGTATGGTGTCTCGCACTCGGCTGTCACTTCAGGGGACCCCACGTCTAGGTGGACCCCTGACCCCCGGAGGATGGCCACCGGTCCAGGTGGTGGCCAGGCCCCAGCCTGCTCTGCTGCGGGCCCTTTCTCCAATCTGCCTCTCCGGAGGTGGAACGGACGGAAACCAGCCCACAACATTATTTACAGGCCCACAAGTTCGTGGGTGACCTGCCAGTTCTCGGCCATGTCCATGAGCAGTTCCTCATGTGGACGGTAAAACACATAGGGTCCCTCCGGGGACAACTTGCCGGCAACGGCCGGGATAATCACAGTTCACAATCAGGTGAAAACTTTGGTTGATTCGGATTCATTCATTCAAACTGCTGAGGGTCCCAACGGGGACAACTTGGTTGCAACGGAGGACCGCAGCCACTATTTGATGTCGCACTCATCCAGGACCTCCTCCAGCTCGATATCCGGACTGCTCGGTGGAGGAGGGGGCTGGGGCCGCATCTGCACACTGCGGCTCTCTCTTTGCTTAACGTCTAGGGCGAACCAGCCCCTCTCCCCGCAGTGTCGGGTGTAGGTTACCAGGTCGCCCGGCAACAGATCACAACCTGGGTGGCCCGTGGGGAGGTGTGAGTTTACATCGCGGTGGTCCACAAACACTTTGGCCTCCAGGCCTGGCTCGTAGATGAAACCGAACCCCCTTCGCGTGTCAAACTGCCGGACTTGGCCCTCGTACACCAGGCCCCGCACCCGAAAGGTGGCATGGCGGAGTGCATCCTTCTCCTTAATCACTCGTGCCATCACTTCGGCCCTCTGCTGCTCCCTGGCGGCAATCTCTCGGCCCAACTGGCTTGGTTCCCTGTCCCAATAAGGGGCATTGGCAGACCCCGGCGCTCGGGTCGGGCCCGGCTGGACCGCACCCACACCGACCACGACCGGTACTCTCTTGTGGGGGTCCTGCGGTGACGTGGCCTGAACTGCTGCTTTGCAGTGGCGGCCCGGCGCAGCCTCAGCCGAGGCGTGGGACTCAGGGACAGCTGGCCTCACCGGTTGGGCCTTCGGGCCCGCAGCGGCCGGTTCTTCCACGGCCGGGCAGACTGCCGGAGCCGGGACGGTCTCGGATGCGGTCACTTCCGGGGCCGACGGTTTCTCGTCGCGGACGGCCACTTCCCGCGGGGTCTTCCATTGCAGCGGGAGGGATACTGGCCGTTCCCGGACAACGCCCCCAGGCCGGTCCTCTAGGGTGGACAGGCTAGATTCCGCTACCAATGTTGGGGGTAGCTGACCGAGCAGAGGGGCAACAGCAACCAGTATGGATGGCGGGGGAGGCAGGAGGGTGAGCGGACGCAGGCCGGGCCCCTCAGCCGCAGCGGCCGGTCTTTCTTGGACACAGGGGCGTGGGTCACTTACCCGCTCCTCCAACACTGCCTCCACCTCGCGTCTCCACACGGCCGCCGCCACTTCCTCCATCTCGGCCACCCAGCGCTCCATCAAGAACCGGACCTGGGTTTGAAGGCGGCAGCACATTTGTGCGGTCCGGGCTTCCACCCACGCTGCCGTTCCTGGCGTGGGCTCGGGAATCTCGGCATCAGCGGACGGAACGGACATGCTTGCTGGCAGACTTCCAGGAACAAGATATGTTGCAGAGTCCTGGCGTTCCCGCTTTTTATGCCCTCGGCTGCATTAGCCAGGCTTTCACCCGCCCCCCCTTGGTTCTTTCTAGCACTTCCGCTTGTTGGGGGCGGGGCTTTGCTTTCGGCCCTCCCCTGCTCGGGGAAGACGCTTGAGCGGGAGATTTTCACGCCAAAGATGGCGGCGCTTTCAATTTTTCAGCCGGACACCGCCAGCGGAGACTACAAGGCGCACTTCTACTGGTAAGTAGATCGGTTCTATCCTGTTCGCAGACGCCAAGTTGTCGCGGGCAGAGGGGACGCGCTCGCCACGCTCGGGTCCAGGGCTTCTGCTGCTGCTGCTCGGTGGCTCAAGCGGCGGACCGGACCCGGGGACTCGAGCAGCGCTCCTCACCCGTGAGTGAAAAGGGGGGTGGTTTGGTTAGGGAGATTGTTCGTGACGCCACCCACGGGTCGTGGTGATGATGGCACCACCGCTGCTGATAACGGGGATCCCGTGAGAGATGGTACGGTGCAGCTGAGATGTTGTCCCCTCCGTGGGTAGGGGTTGGTGATCCCAGGGCCCGATGGTGTGATGAGGAGGCTGGATGGCTGGGGTGCAGAGACTGCGCGGCGCGGTGCCGGATGGCACTGGTGTACTCACTCAGACAATCACTGACAAAGTCTCTGGTAAACCAAAACGGCTGGATGGACGGGTCCCGCAGCCGGCTGCAGTGTTGTTGTTGTGCTCTCCCCGGACGGCTGATGGTGGCTGTCTTTCCCTGCACCTTTGAGAAAGTTCTTGACTCCTGTGGTTGCCCACCGGTAGTCCGCTGTTGTGAATGTTAGTTATGTTTTGGCTGCTGGGAGGCTCCCTCTGGTGGCCAGGAATGGATTGGACTTGGACCAGGTGTGTTGTGCAGTGGGTGTTTCCTTTGCTAACTCTCTGCTTATTTAAATCCTGGTCTGATTGCAGGCTGTTGCCGGATGTCAGTTGTTCTTCGTATCTCCAGCCTGCTGAATCCTGCTCTACACCACATCTTCCCCAGATAAGTGCTCGCTCTTTATTTATTGTCTGGTTCTTTTGTTTATCTGGGTTTGTCATTTGCTGTGGTTGGTTTCAGTTTATTTGCTTGCAGGGATTTTCCCCCTCAGTGGATTGTTGAGAAACTCCCTCAGTTCTGTGTGGAGTATAGCTCCTTTGGGTCCATGTGTTTGTGGCTTGTTGACTTTGTTATAATTCTTGTTTTCTGTTCATTGGTATGACAAGGGCACCTAGTATAGGACGGAGTTCAGATCGTGCGATCTGAGGGCTTTTTTGTACTATCAGGAAGTTGGTATTTTGCAGGGTTTTTCTCTGGCCACCATCAGTCCCTTTCCTGTCCTTTCCTATTTTAGTCAGCGGGGGCCTCACCTTTTGCTAATCCTGTCATCTACCTGTGTATTGTATTTTTCCTATATCACCGCAGTCTTTGAATGTGGGGGGCTAGCTATTCTTGTCTATTTTCTGAGGTAGAGAGTTATTCATCTTTCCTACCTTTAGGATAGTTAGTTCTCCGGCTGGGTTCGCGGTGCACAGGATGTTAGTTCACCCCTCGGCTACTTCTAGTTGTGATGGTTAGTAAGGGGATGGCGGCCAGATTAGTTGCCAATGCTCTTGTCACCTTTTGCCAATGATTTGTGGTGGTCTTCCATGGTTCCGGATCATAAAAGTCTGCTCCCCGGCGTATAGGTGCTGTAGGAGCCCGTTTTGCCCGCAGGCGCTGACCCTTGGATCTCTAGCCTGTGGCGGTGGCTGTATATCCTCTCTGGGTGGACAGATGCCTTCAATCGGGACTTGGTAGTTGGGAAACCCCTAGGGTTCCTGTCACATTCGGTTTTGACTATTGACGGCGGCTCCAAGCCTGGTCGGGGTCCGATGGCCCTGCCTGTGTGCTTAGCTTCACTCCGTTCCCGGTCCGGTACCGGTGGGCCGACACCCGACCCCGGTCCTTACGGCTCTGCGGAGTTCCACTAACTCCTGCAGACGGCCACCACCGTCTGCCAACCTTGCTGTCAGTGCCTGGGCTCCAACCCAGACACCCAAGTGTTTACTCCTCTCACTTTCACCTCCAAGACTGAACTGACACTTTTCCCGCCTCCAGGCCTGTGAACTCCTCAGTGGGGCCAACCGCCTGGCTCCGCCCTACCTGGTGTGGACATCAGACCCTGGAGGGAGGCAACAAGGATTTTTGGTTGACTGTTGTAACTGTCTAGGGTGGGGGTGTGTGTGTGTTGGTATCATAGTATCATAGTATCATAGTTTTAAGGTTGAAGGGAGACTCTAAGTCCATCTAGTTCAACCCGTAGCCTAACATGTTGATCCAGAGGAAGGCAAAAAACCCCAATGTGGCAAACAAGTTCCAATGGGGAAAAAATTTCATTCCTGACTCCACATCCGGCAATCAGACTAGTTCCCTGGATCAATACCCTGTCATAAAATCTAATATACATAACTGGTTATATTAAATTTTTCAAGAAAGGCATCCAGGCTCTGCTTAAATGTTAGTAGTGAATCACTCATTACAACATCATGCGGCAGAGAATTCCATAGTCTCACTGCTCGTACAGTAAAGAATCCTCGTCTGTGATTATGATTAAACCTTCTTTCCTCAAGACGTAGCGGATGCCCCCGTGTTCCAGTCGCAGGCCTAGGTGTAAATAGATCTTTGGAAAGGTCTCTGTACTGTCCCCTCATATATTTATACATTGTGATTAGATCTCCCCTAAGCCTTCGTTTTTCCAGACTAAATAACCCCAAGTTTAATAACCTGTCTTCGTATTGCAGCCCCCCCATTCCTCTAATAATCTTGGTCGCTCTTCTTTGCACCCTCTCCAGTTCAGCTATGTCCTTCTTATATATCGGTGACCAGAATTGTACACAGTATTCTACGTGCGGTCGCACTAGTGACTTGTACAGAGGTAGAACTATATTTTTTTCATGAACACTTATACCTCTTTTAATACATCCCATTATTTTATTAGCCCTGGCAGCAGCTGCCTGACACTGTCCACTAAAGTGAAGTTTACCATCCACCCATACACCCAAGTCTTTTTCTGTGTCTGTTTTACCCAGTGTTCTACAATTAAGTACATAATCATAAATGTTATTTCCTCTACCCAAGTGCATGACCTTACATTTATCTACATTAAACTTCAATTGCCACTTCTCAGCCCAATCCTCCAATTTACATAAATCTCCCTGTAATATAAAATTATCCTCCTCTGTATTGATTACCCTGCAGAGTTTAGTATCATCTGCAAATATTGAAATTCTACTCCGCATGCCCCCAACAAGGTCATTTATAAATATGTTGAAAAGAAGCGGGCCCAATACTGACCCCTGTGGTACCCCACTATGAACTGAGACCCAGTCCGAGTACGTACCATTAATAACCACCCTTTGTTTCCTATCACTGAGCCAGTTTTTAACCCAGTTACACATATTTTCCCCTATCCCCATTATTCTCATTTTATGTACCAACCTTTTGTGTGGCACCGTATCAAAAGCTTTTGAAAAGTCCATATACACAACATCCACTGCATTTCCCTGGTCCAGGCTTGAACTTACCTCTTCATAGAAGCTGATCAAATTAGTTTGACAGGATCGATCCCTCATAAACCCATGTTGATACTCTGTCATAAGGTTATTTTTCTTGAGATACTCCAGTATAGCATCTCTCAAGAAACCCTCAAGGATTTTACCAACCGTAGAGGTTAAACTTACCGGCCTATAATTTCCCGGCTCAGTTTTTGTCCCCTTTTTGAATATTGGCACCACATTTGCTATGCGCCAGTCCTGCGGTACCGACCCTGTTATTAAGGAATCTGAGAAGATTAAAAATAATGGTCTATCTATCACAGAACTCAATTCCTGTAGTACTCTGGGGTGTATGCCATCCGGGCCCGGAGATTTGTCAACCTTAGTGATTTCGAGGCGGCGGCGTACTTCCTGCTGGGTTAAGCAGGTAATATTCAAGGGTGAATTTATGGCATCACTGGTCATGTCATCTGCCATGGCATTTTCTTGTATAAAAACCGTAGAAAAAAAGTCATTCAGCAGGTTGGCTTTACCCTCATCCCCTTCCACCATTTCACCAAGACTATTTTTAAGGGGGCCAACACTATCGCTTTTCAGTTTTTTACTGTTTATGTAGTTAAAGAATATTTTAGGATTATTTTTACTTTCTCTCGCAATGAGTCTCTCTGTCTCAAGCTTAGCTAACTTAATTTGCTTTTTACATATTTTATTTAATTTTCTATAATTATATAATGCCTCATCACTACCTACCCTCTTTAATTCTTTTAAGGCTTTCTGTTTTTCTTTTATTGCTTCCCTTACAGCTCTATTTAGCCATAGGGGTTTCCTCCTATTTCTAGCATGTTTGTTCCCATAGGGTATATTTTCTGCACAAGCCCTATTCAGGATGCTCATAAAAGTCTCCCATTTGCTTTGTGTACTTTTATTACTTAGTACATCATCCCAGTTTATTGCACTAAGATCATCTCTCAACCGTTTAAAATTTGCTTTCCTGAAGTTTAGTGTCCTTGTAGCCCCTCTACTATACATCTTACTAAAGAATACATGAAAACTTATTATTTTGTGATCACTATTCCCCAAGTAACCCCCAACTTGTATATTTGATATGCGGTCTGGCCTATTGGTTAGTACAAGGTCTAGTAGTGCTCCCCCTCTTGTGGGGTCCTGTACCATTTGTGAAAGGTAATTATCTTTCATTGTTATCAAAAATCTATTTCCTTTGCTGGAACTGCAAGTTTCTGTTCCCCAATTTATATCAGGATAGTTAAAGTCCCCCATAATAATTACCTCTCCAAGACTCGCTGCTTTATCAATTTGCTTTATGAGGAGATTCTCTACCTCTTCCATAATATTCGGCGTCTTATAACACACCCCTATCAGTATTTTATTATTCATTCTCCCCCCCCTTATCTCCACCCATAGGGACTCTACATTGACATTGTATGTGACTACCTGGCTAGTCCAGGGTGTCACACTGGCCGCTCCCAAAACCCAGGCCTCGGCTTAGGCACCGCGGGGCTGCAGCTGCAAGGCAGCCGAGCAGGCCACGACACAGCGGGGTTCCCCAGTGCAGAGAGTGTCGGTCGTAGCCGGCACGGGAAACTCCGGCTGGGCCCGATCCCCGCACAGAGAGAACAGGAGCAGGCAGACACTCCATACTGGGAGCAGCAGCAGCGCAATCTGGCCAGGAGATCACCGCCCGTGAAAAGAGGTAAGTGGAGGTGCTGGCCCGGAGCTACACAGAGAAAGATAACCTCCGCAACACCACCTTTCAGGTGAAGGGCCCGACACACGAAGGCCAGGTCCAGCACTTCGACCCCCAAAGAGGATGGGGATTCATCTTCGAGCCGGGCCTGGACGCAGAGATCTTCGTGTCCCGGAGGGACGTCTACCTGCATCTCCCTATTGGCCATCCCGACCGGGACCTGGAACTCAGAGAACTGGTAACCTACACCCGACATTGCAGGGAGAGGGGATGGTTCGCTCTCGATGTCAAGAGGAGGGTGAGCAACAGTGCCCAGAGGTGTACCCATTCCACTCCCCGCCATCCAGTCCTGAAGATTCGGAGTGTTAAGTGGTAGCGGTTCTAGAGGTCCTGTCCCACCCAAAGTCCCGACTGAAGGTAACAGCCCACCGAGGGGGATAAAAGGCCACCGCCACGGCTCAGAGATTCCACGGACCAGCGTCTGCGGGCAAAGGGCTCCTTAGGCAACCACAAGCCGGGAGCGGACTCCTGAAGTTGCAAGCACAGGCAGTCCACCATCTTACACAGGTGCAGGAGAAAGACAGAGACCACCAGCCGGGTGGGGGAACCTGAACACAGCCAGCTGAGGGCACCGACCACCATCACCTTGGTTAACCAGAGACTCGTGTGTGTTTCTAATAGTGAGTACATCAGCACCCTGCGGTCGCCCATCTCCCTGCATCGCCAGCCTCCCCAACGGGTCCCAGGGCCAGCATCACCGCCAACGGAGGGGTTAACAACTTGCTGCACAACATCTCCCCCGGGTGCCCCGTAACTGCAGCGGTGGTGTCCAATATCACCACACACCGTGGGTGGTGTCATGAACTCCGTACGGCTCAGCCCGTACATATACGTCCTAAATCCACCATCCCATCACTACCCCTTTTCATTTGAAGTGACCGTGAGGCCCCCGGGTCCGGAGACCCTCGAGCCACCCACAGTAGGGCCGGATCTGAGCAGCTCGGCTGTCGAGAGCGGGGCGGTACATATATCCATATTGGGCATACTTGAATGTAATAATAATAATAAGTGCATCAATATATAAAGTGCTACTTCATTGCTGAATAAATATCAATGTGTTATAAAAATATGTATTTATATAAAGTGTATTAAATTAAGTGAATAAATATTAATAAATAATTATACAAATATTATATAATATAAATAAAAAACATACAAAATATATCCCATACAATCAATATAAAACATAAACTTGCTATGTATTACATCATAAACATAAATATAGTGTACTTCATATTCAACGATTAGTTATAAATATTGGAATTAATAAATTATATAAATATATACATATAAGTGCATACACATAAATAGGAACATATACAAATGCACACCTATACATAAACATGTGCATACCAAGTTTTATCTATACTCCTACTTAAATCTATATACTAAGGTGACAATAGTGAAGGAAAAAAAAATAATTTTGTAATTACACACATAAATACCGTATTCCCATTGCCAGTCAGTGCTGCTGTGTAGGCCAACTTCAGTCCCCCAAAATAGAATATAACAAACACCACTTGGCATCGGAGATAACCAACCAAGAAGAAGTGAATCAACACCAAATTACTAGCAAATCTTGAATATTTTATTTCTTATTTTTAGTAAATTCATTTAATAAATATACAAACAAGAGAGCCACCTGGGGGGCACATGATTCCAGATTAATCTAAATATAATATCCCGTCCACTGTTCAACATCATAGAGAGTGACTATATATCATATCCATAGGACAAAATACTACATAACACATGTCAACAAATCTCCTACCGACATGACTTAAAGGGACTAAAAGATGCCGGAACGCGGCATGAATCACTACTGTCAATTATTGACCTATCATAGCACGTAACACATATAGTATTTGTATTCTATTCAGGGATATAAATGTTTAACATGTATATATTCAATGGTATATCCCTGTGACCACTCCAGCATCGTCCCTAAATCATGATGCCTGCTGGGATAAATTAATGACATATATATAATAATATCTTAAGGGATTGATTTACAAATGTTTCCCATTTTGTTTCCCAGCTCTACAGATAGACGTAAATAAATGCATAGTAGTTGTCATTGTCCCAGACTATGTATATTAAGGTGTCCTTTATCTCCACCTGACAATCGAGTGAGTCATAGATTAACACAGGGCCCGCCCAACTATAGAGACACAGTCACTTAGAAGTACAACAATACAATGATTAACATATCTCACAAGGACAAGATTACTTACATTAATGAATGAGTTTCCTGGCCATGTGTCCCGCCACCCCTGATGTACGTTTCGCCGCTCGCTTTATCAAAGCAATAAAGCGAGTGGCGTAAGGTATGTCAGGGGTGGCGAGACGCATGGCCAGGAAACTCATTCATTAATGTAAGTAATCTTGTCCTTGTGAGATATGTTAATCATTGTATTGTTGTACTTCTAAGTGACTGTGTCTCTATAGTCCAGCGGGCCCTGTGTTAATCTATGACTCACTCGATTGTCAGGTGGAGATAAAGGACGCCTTAATATACATAGTCTGGGACAATGACAACTACTATGCATTTATTTATGTCTATCCATAGAGCTGGGAAACAAAATGGGAAACATTTGTAAATCAATCCCTTAAGATATTATTATATATATGTCATTAATTTATCCCAGCAGGCATCATGATTTAGGGACTGGATGCTGGAGCGGTGACAGGGATATACCATTGAATATATACATGTTATATATTTATATCTCTGAATAGAATACGAATACTATATGTGTTACGTGTTATGATAGGTCAATAATTGACAGTGGTGATTCATGCCGCGTTCCGCCATCTTTTAGTCCCTTTAAGTCATGTCAGTAGGAGATTTGTTGACATGTGTTATGTAGTATTTTGTCCTATGGATATGATACATAGTCACTCTCTATGATGTTGAACAGTGGACGGGATATTATATTTAGATTAATCTGGAATCATGTGCCCCCCAGGTGGCTCTCTTGTTTGTATATTTATTAAATGAATTTACTAAAAATAAGAAATAAAATATTCAAGATTTGCTAGTAATTTGGTGTTGATTCACTTCTTCTTGGTTGGTTATCTCCGATGCCAAGTGGTGTTTGTTAAGTTTGATCGAAGTGTATATAAATAATATTGGACATTGGTGATTAATTCCCCAAAATAGAATATTCTGAACATGAGGCAGAACAGGGGTGGGCTGGGCCGGGAGGCAGAGGGGCAATTGCCCCCCCAGGCTGCTCTCCCAGCTATTGTAGAGGGCTGCCCGCCTGCTGGATGATGTCATTATAACTCACATGGCCTCACATAGTGAATTGCGTGCGGCCGTGTCTCCCGTACTGTGATGTGGCCGGACCGGCGGGCACTGACACATTACAGGTGCAGACTACCCGCATATTACAGGAAACACGGCCGCGTCATGCAACGCGCGCTGCCTTCGTCCCGCCGCAGAAGAAAAGCATCAGACAAGGGTTGTGACTACATCCCAGTGGCTAGAAGGACCTGCCTGTGTAGTGGGCGTGACCGCCTTGGTTGGTGGGCGTGGCCATGTTTCCTCCCGTCCACTAGAATCATGCAGGCTTCGCACCCCTCTCCCCCTGTGCCCACTGCACCCTCCATCTGGAGGTCTTACCTCAGACGCCCGCTTCTATTATAAACAACTCCAGGACCACGTGGAGTTTCTTTCTAGTATCAGATATATTCCTGAGGCCCCATCCCTTCTGATCACATGGGCGTGATGTCACCACAGGTCCTTTAACCTACAAGGATTTACCATTAAACAAGTCTGTGGGCCGCATGGGAGACAAGAGAAGAAGTGTCCACCATTACCAACAGTAAAAGCCCCCTAGTATGTGTGTATAGGATTGTGTCTGTCTATATGTATGTTTATTTGTATGTGAATGTTTAAAAATATGTATACGCGTCTATGTGACTATAGCTGTGTATGTGTCTGTATTTGTATGTGTGTACGTGTATACAGCTGTACGCTGTGTGTATGTGCATACGGCTGTACGCTGTGTGTATGTGTATACGACTGTACGCTGTGTGTACGGCTGTACGCTGTGTGCATGTGTATACGGCTGTATGTTGTGTGTACGTGTATACAGCTATGCGCTGTGTGTACGCGTATACAGCTGTACCCTGTGTGTACGTGTATTCGGCTGTACCCTGTGTGTACGTGTATACGGCCATTCGCTGTGTGTACGCATAGACAGCTGTACCCTGTGTGTACGTCTATATGGCTGTACACTGTGTGTAGGTGGATACGGCTGTACGCTGTGTGTACGTGTATATGGCTGTATGCTGTGTGTGCACGTCTATGCCATGTGGGAGTACATGTCTGTATATGTGTTCACATTTCTGTACTGTATGTTTACAGTCCGTGTTTCTGGGGTTGTGTATGTTTGTAAGATGCCTGTATGTAAGGCTGCGTGCCCACCATCAGTGTTCACAGCGTTTTGGATTCAGAGTGTTTTCGCTGCATTGTAAAGGCGCAGTGGATGGGATTTTTAGAAATCCTATGCCCACTGTGCGTGCACAGCCCACTTTGAAAACTAAACTGTGGTGCGGCTTCCTGAGCCCTGGCATGTCAATTTATTGCTGCGTAGCCACAAGTGTCTCCACAGAGAGAACCGAAGAAAGAGACACAGCAGCCCGAACCCTGACTGTGGGCACAGGCAGCTGTGGTCCCTGCGGAGAGCACTTGTGGCCCTGCAGGTGAGGAAATGCTGTGTCCAGGACACAGTATGTCTAGACTGTGGGCACGTAGCCTTATAGTGTATTGTGTATGTGTAAAACATATCTTTAGGGCACAACACTAAATCTATATGGTTGTGTGGCTGCAGCGTACTTTCGTTGGTGGAGACGCTAATCTCCTGGGCGGGAGATCGCGCTGTCCGTGCCCACCATCAGGTATCCTCATGGTCTGGACACAGCGTACTTTCTCTGGTGGAGACGCTAGTCTCCTGGGCAGGAGATCATGCTGTCGGTGCGCACCAACAGAGTGACTGTCAGCGGATGTTCTCTGTATTCTCCCGCTCAGAGCACTAGCATCGCTGTTGGAATAATTTCACATGCTGAGGATAGGAAAGCAGTGCAACATGACAGCTAATGGAGCATCTAAAAGAAGCCCAGGGGGCCGGAGATTCCTATAAATCCATCCACTGTGCTTGTACTGTATAACACAGCATTTTGGACTCCGTGAAAACACTTTGCGTCCAAGACGCTGCTGATACTGATTGTGGGCACAGGCCCTAAGGGCTCATTCACATATGTGTTAGGGAATTTCATTTGTCTTTCCATGTTTATGAAAAGAAAAGTGAAATTAACCCGTGCACTGTGACGTAGCTATGTGACCACCTTATGACCTCCTTCACATGTCTGTGTATGTGGTATGTGTTGTATCCGTTTTTTTCACGGTTACCACATGTATCCATTATAATCTATGGTGCTGCTGTGTCGCCCTGGGCAAGCCAGGGGACACAGATAACAACACCATTACACCCCACACTCCAGGTAGGCACACCTGCTAACCAGAAATCCTTGTTGCCTCCCTCCAGGAGTCTGTGATGCACACCAGGGGGTGGGCCAGGCGGTTGGCTCCGCCCACCAAGGAGCTCACGACTCTGGAGGCAGGAAGTAAACCAGGCAGATAGCTCAGGGGAGAGCTGGAGAGAGGAGTTCTGTCGAGGAGGAGGAAGTGGAAGGAGTGAGGAGTAGCCCAGGCAGGGGCTAGAGGAAACAACCAGAAGTGAAAGTGAAGGAAAGGAAAGTGAAAAAGGAGGAAAGCAAGAAGTGGAGAGAGCGCAGAGAGTGCGCAGAGCCTGAGAGCCCAGCTGTGTGTAGGGCTAGAACAGCAAGGTCAGCGACGGCGGTGACTGTCCGGAGTGGGACAGTTCGGAAGTTCCTGGAAGGACCCCGTTGGCTGTGTGCCCGGTGGTCTGGAGCAGTGTTCCGAAGGACAGTCAGCACCAGGGCAGGGGCCTCTCGGACCCCGGCAAGGCTAGGAGTCGCCCAATTTGCCGAATCCGTCAGTGACGGGGACGCAGATCCCCCAACAACAAAGTCCCGATTGACGGCAACAGCCCGACCATTAACGGGGAGACACCGCCACCGCCAAGGCACCAGTTTCCCCAGGGCCAGCGCCTGCGGGCAAAGTGTAGAGCTCCTCCGGCCCAGATTGCAGTCGGGGAGCGGGTAACCGGAGGGAATCCACCGATACCACCAGACCACACAGGTGCAAGGAAGAGAGAAGTCACCGTCACCTACCGGGAGTGCAGGTGCAGCCGTCTGTGGGACCGTCCTACCAGCCGTTGGTTTACCGTACAAACTGTGTCCGTGTCAGGCTGAGTGAGTACCATAGTGCCGCAAGGCACAGCGCTGCCCCCGCGTCCCTGCGCCCTCCAGGCCCTACACTTTACATCTCTCCACCGGGCCCCGGGATCACCAACCCCTACCCACGGAGGGGCAACACAACACCTGGCTGCTCCCATCACCATCCCCGGGACCCCCACACCGAGCAGCGGTGGTGCAATCACCACAACCGTGGGTGGCGTCACGAACTATAACCCCAACAAACCACCCCCTTTCACTCACGGGCGAGGAGTGCCGCTCGAGACACCCCGGGATCCGGCCCGCGGCTCGAGCCACCAGGAGCAACTGCCGGACCCGAGCAGAAGGGGTGAGCGCGGTGTGCTGACACCCTCCTCCCCGCCCGCGACAACTTGGCGTCACGAACAGGATCTTACCGCTCTGCCGTCAGGTAGAGGTGCGCCTTGTTACCGCCGGAGGTATCCGGCAGAAAAATTTCAGAAGCCGCCATCTTTGGCGCGAAAAGTTCCCGCTCGAGCGTCTTCTCGAGCAGTAGAAGCGCGAAGGCCAAAACCCCGCCCCGAGAGAGGAGGGGCCGGAAAGAGCTAAGGGGGACGGAAACAAGATGTCTGCGCCCGACGGAGCCGCTGGAGGAGCGGTGGTCGCAGCCGCAGCGGCACCCGCGGATGGGAATGGGCCTGCCCAGGTCCCGGCCGTACTGGCGGGAGGTGCCGCGGCCCCCGCGCTTGCTCAGGTCATGCCGTTTTCCTTGCCCTATGCGCACGGAGCTGCCTGGCTACCGCAGTATGACGGGAAACCGGATGCCCTACAGGCCTTCCGGAAAAAGCTTAACCCGCTGCTAGAGCTGTACCCCCTGACTGATAAGCAACGTGCAGCGATAGTGCTAGGCCAGTTAACCGGTGCGGCGGAGCAGGAAGCGGAGACCTGGGCCGAGGGGGACCGGCTCTCTGTAGCCACCATCTTCGAGAAGCTACAGACTGCCTTCGAGACCCGGACAGAAGCTGAGCTGAGGATGCAGTTTTACCAGTGCCGGCAACGAGCTGGGGATAGCATTCGGGACTATGCTCTACGTCTGCAGACCGCCCTCCGCACGCTGAAGCGGGTGAACTCAATTAATGAGGCGGATAGCAACAAGATGTTGGTGGAGCAATTTGCGCAGGGGATGAGGTCCCCTGAGGATCGTAAACAGCTCCGGCTGTGGGCCCTGGAACACCCTGATGTGGACTTTGCTGTGTTAAAGGAGCGGGCTATCAAAGCACTACAGCCCCCAGCTGCTGAAATTCTGGAACCCGTCCCGTGGCCCGTCGAGACAGCTCCCGTTGTGGCGGCTCCAGCCAAACCAACCTCCTTACTACCTGCAGCCTCAAGCAGCACAGTGGAAGAACTGGCAGCCCAGGTCCGTCGCCTGGACGGAGACCTTGCCAAAATCCTTGCTGCACTACAACCCCTGACCAGATCTCAGCCCCAAGCGCAGATACAGCTTGCTGACAGTCCCGAAGATGTTCCCTGGATGCAGCGGAGAAGCGCTAACAACCCGCGGAGCAGACCTCCAATCTGCTACAAGTGCCGTAAGCCGGGCCATGTTTACCGACAGTGCCCGTTAAACGAGCAACCCCTGGGGCCCCGGGCCAATCCTCAGGAGTAGAACACCGTGGCCCCCCGGACTGGCGAGACCGATATGTCGGGGCCCGCCCTATCATCCCTGTGGCTGTGGACGGCATACCCGTGATGGCTCTCCTGGACACTGGATCACAGGTAACTACCATACCGTATACCTTGTACCAGCAGTATTGGGCCACAGACGAGCTGGCGCCTCCAGACCCTAGTATAAATTTGATTGCTGCTAATGGACTTCCATTGACCCAGGTGGGGTATAAAGCAGTGGCTATGACAGTGGGGCAAGCTGAACTGCAACATCAGGGCATGATTGTGATCATGAATGAACCTAGTGATCATAACCCGAAAATAGTGCTGGGAACCAATGTGATGGAACACTGCATGGCTGATGTGTTGAACCTTTTGCAACGGCTAGCCGCCACGGCGGCGGGGAGCCGGCAGAGGGCTGTGCAGCGTGAGATCCGCGCCCTGATGTACCGCCAGCATGTAAGCTCAACCGGAGGGGAGATTGGTGGAGTGCGAGTGATGGATGTTGCTCCATTGACTGTGCCCCCTAGGAGTGAGATGATGATCTGGTGTAGGGCAGCAGTAGGGCCTCAGGGGCGTGACTACCCTGCGATGATGGAGCCCATGCCTTCCGAGCACTGGCCCACTGTAGTGGCCGCCCGAGGGGTGGTAGATGTGAAGAAAGGGAGAGTGCCTGTGAGAATGTTGAACTGTGGGGAGGAGGAAGTCAGGCTCCCCCGGTATGCCACCATTGCCAAACTACTCACCCTGGACCCTCACACTATCCAGGAAGCCCGTCCATCCACACTCCCACCTACCACCAGCACTTCCCCACCCCAGGGGGACACCAAGGAGTGGCACCAACAGCTACATGTGGGCACTGATGATACCCCTACACATCACAGGGCAGGGGTACACAGGGTAGTGCAGGAGTACGAACAGGTTTTCAGTAAGCACCCCCTAGACTTTGGGCAGATCAAGGGGGTCCAACACCACATTCCCACGGGTGAACATCCCCCTATCAAAGAGAGGTATAGACCTATTCCCCCTGCACATTACCAGTGTGCCAAAGATATGTTGAAGAATATGAAGGAGGCAGGGGTTATTCGGGACAGTTGTAGTCCCTGGGCCGCTCCGTTGGTACTGGTCAAGAAGAAGGATGGTACCATGCGGATGTGTGTGGACTACCGGAAGATCAACCAGATAACCCATAAAGATGCCTATCCATTGCCTCGTATTGAAGAATCTTTGGCTGCACTGAGAACTGCAAACTACTTCTCGACCCTTGACCTCACCAGCGGATACTGGCAAGTGGCCGTGGCCCCCGAGGACCGGGAAAAGACCGCCTTCACCACCCCGATGGGGCTCTGCGAATTCAATAGCATGCCGTTTGGGCTGTGCAATGCCCCCGGGACCTTCCAACGGTTGATGGAGTGCTGTTTGGGACATTTAAACTTCGAGACCGTCCTGCTGTATTTGGATGATGTGATTGTTTATTCCCAGACGTATGAAGCCCATCTGGAGCACCTGGCCGAGGTGTTCGCGTCCCTTGCCAAGTTCGGGATGAAGTTGAAGCCCTCGAAGTGCCATCTGCTGAAACCCAGGGTGCAGTATCTAGGACATGTGGTGAGTGCGGATGGTGTTGCCCCCGACCCTGAGAAGATCACTGCCATCCAGAGCTGGCCGAGACCAACCACAGTGAGGGAAGTACGGCAGTTCCTGGGGCTGGTAGGGTACTATCGGCGTTTTATAAAGGGGTACACGAAGATGGCTGCCCCCATGCAAGATCTCCTCGTGGGACAGACCAAAGGTGGTAGACCCATTGGAGCCCCACTGTTGTGGGAGGACCAGCATGAGGAGTCCTTTGGCCAGTTGAAGGCGGCCTTGACCGGAGAAGAGGTCTTGGCGTACCCTGACTATGGGCGCCCGTTCATTCTCCACACGGACGCCAGTAACGTGGGGCTAGGAGCGGTCTTGTCCCAGGTCCAGGATGGAAAGGAGAAGGTGATTGCCTACGCCAGCCGAAAACTCCGGCCGACCGAAAGGAACCCTGAGAACTATAGCTCCTTCAAGCTCGAGCTATTGGCGTTGGTGTGGGCTATCACAGAGCGGTTCCGCCACTACCTGGCGGCAGCAAAATTCACCGCGTTTACGGACAACAATCCGTTAACTCACCTGAACACGGCCAAGTTGGGCGCGCTGGAGCAGCGGTGGGTAGCCCGGTTAGCCAACTATGATTTCACCATAAAGTACCGAGCTGGTCGTGTCAACATCAATGCAGATGCACTCTCCCGGATGCCCCATTTGTCAGAAGAGGGGTGTGAGGACGACGACCTCGAGGAGATTGAGTTGCCTGCGTTTCACCAGCCGCCTACTGAGAGGGTACAGGTATGTCAGCAAAGGGTGGATCTGGACCCGCGGCCCAGTCAAGAGTGGCAGGACGCCCAGGACCAAGCGCCGGCTGTCCGCCTTGTCAAGACTCTGGTGGAACAAGGCGCCATGGGAATGGACCCCAGCGCTCCAGCCGAAGCCCAACGCTTGTGGAAAGAACGGAAACGGCTTTACCTACACCAAGGGAGGCTGTACCGTGAGCTGATCAACCCGAAGACCCATGAGAAAATATGCCAGTTAATCGTTCCTCAGGCTGATGTCGCTACTGTACTGCGGGCATACCATGATGGTGCTGGCCACTTCGGGTGGAAGAAGCTGGAGATGCTGTTGAGAGAGCGGTTCTATTGGAGTGGGATGCGTGAATCGGTGGAAGCCTGGTGCCGAGAGTGCGGTCCTTGTACGCTGAGGAGAAAGGACGAGACTAGCCAGAGGGCACCGTTACATCCCATCGTCACCCATCAGCCGCTGGAACTGGTCGCCCTAGACCATGTTAAGCTCACCCCTAGCCGAAGTGGGTACACCTACGCATTGACCATGGTAGACCACTACTCCAGATTTATGGTGGTAGTCCCCGTCAAGGACCTGACTGGTCGAACTGCTGCTCGTGCGTTCCAGGCTTATTTCTGCCGACCTCATGGGTACCCCGAGAAGGTGCTGACTGACCAAGGCCCGGCTTTTGAAGCAGAGGTGTTTCACGAATTCTGCCAGTTGTACGGCTGCAAGAAGATCCGGACCACTCCGTACCACGCCCAAACCAACGGCATGTGCGAGAAAATGAATCATTTGGTCCTGGGGCTCCTCAAGACGCTACCGCTGGAAGAACGGAACATGTGGCCGGAAAAGTTACCCGACTTGGTCGACATGTACAATAATATCCCAACCAGCTCGACGAAGTGCACCCCAGCGTATCTGATGAGGGCTCGGCCTGGCCGCCTGCCGGTGGATCTGGAGATGGGGTTGGAAGCTCCGGAAGCACTCCCTTCAACGGCAGAGTGGGAGAGTCGGAGGAGGGCCCAGTACCGGCAAATCCAGGAGTATGTAGAGAAAAACCTCAGTCGAAGTCGAGAACAGCAAGAGCACCGGTTCAACCAGAAGGCGCCTGCAGGTCCTTTCCAGCCAGGAGATGTGGTGCTGAAACGGAAGAGAAAAGCCCACAAACTGGATGACCAGTGGGAGCAAGTCCCTTACGTCGTACAACCCACCGAGTGGGACAATGGGAAAACCTACCAGATCAGTCGTGACCAAGGGGGCACCCTGGCCACAGTTTCTCGGGACCATTTGAAAAAATGCCCCCCGGTATTGAAAGCAGAAGCTGAAGCACCGGTTTCTCCACCAGTGGAAAAGGCAGCAGAGGTAATCCACACTGTAATGGGTGACTTCCCAGCAAACTGGCCTACACAGAACGGCACGGTGATACTTCCAGTGATACTGTTCCCACAACCCGTGGATGAAGAAGTAGTGGAAGCGGTTAACCGTGAGCCAGAACCAGTGCCAGTGCCCAGGGATGAACCTGTACCCAGCCCCCCTGCACCTCCGCCTGCCCCACACTGTAGCAGGGAGGAGGAACCGATTGTTCCCTCTACCCCACTGTCTAGCATCACCGACACCGGGCCCCGAAGGTCCACCCGTTCCAACCTAGGTAGACCCCCACTTAGGTACAGGGAGACCGTTCTATGAGTGAAAGGGGTCCGCAAATGTAAAAGGTTGTTGTGTGTGTGTTTGAAAAAGTTGAAAGTTTTGAAAATGAAAAATGATTTACCGAAGTTTACCTGATTGTCTGCAGTGATTAGCAACCGGCAGGAGCCGGCACCGTTGTCCCCGTGGGGACCGTTTAAAATGCATGGGAACTATCCATGGACAAGCCCGTGAACTCTGCAGGGCAACCACAAACGTTAGTGGCTTGTAAATATGTTGGGTACTGTTACCGTTTCTGCAATGCCGCCTCCGGAGAGGCAGGTTGGAGGGAGGGCCCTGAGCAGAGCAGGCCAGGGCCCAGCCACCAAAGGGACCGGTGGCTACCCTCTGGAGGGCAAGGACAGATCCCGCTCGGGTGACTTGTGCTGGACTGTGGGTCAAGGGGTGCTGCCTGGGTTTTAGGGGCAGCATCAGGGCCAGGTTGCTTGGGTGGGAGAGAGCGGAAACCGTGACCGTACACCGTTGCAACGTTTAAAGTAAAATGTGCCTCCCGTCTTGGGAAGAGTTTATGATTAAAAATGTTATTTATGTTTGATTAACCCTTGTTATCCCCTTTTACAGAAAAATAAAACCGGTGTAGGACGGCAGCCCGCGGACGGTCTGCATTTTGCTAAGGGGGAATGTGTCACCCTGGGCAAGCCAGGGGACACAGATAACAACACCATTACACCCCACACTCCAGGTAGGCACACCTGCTAACCAGAAATCCTTGTTGCCTCCCTCCAGGAGTCTGTGATGCACACCAGGGGGTGGGCAAGGCGGTTGGCCCCGCCCACCAAGGAGCTCACGACTCTGGAGGCAGGAAGTAAGCCAGGCAGATAGCTCAGGGGAGAGCTGGAGAGAGGAGTTCTGTCGAGGAGGAGGAAGTGGAAGGAGTGAGGAGTAGCCCAGGCAGGGGCTAGAGGAAACAACCAGAAGTGAAAGTGAAGGAAAGGAAAGTGAAAAAGGAGGAAAGCAAGAAGTGGAGAGAGCGCAGAGAGTGCGCAGAGCCTGAGAGCCCAGCTGTGTGTAGGGCTAGAACAGCAAGGTCAGCGACGGCGGTGACTGTCCGGAGTGGGACAGTTCGGAAGTTCCTGGAAGGACCCCGTTGGCTGTGTGCCCGGTGGTCTGGAGCAGTGTTCCGAAGGACAGTCAGCACCAGGGCAGGGGCCTCTCGGACCCCGGCAAGGCTAGGAGTCGCCCAATTTGCCGAATCCGTCAGTGACGGGGACGCAGATCCCCCAACAACAAAGTCCCGATTGACGGCAACAGCCCGACCATTAACGGGGAGACACCGCCACCGCCAAGGCACCAGTTTCCCCAGGGCCAGCGCCTGCGGGCAAAGTGTAGAGCTCCTCCGGCCCAGATTGCAGTCGGGGAGCGGGTAACCGGAGGGAATCCACCGATACCACCAGACCACACAGGTGCAAGGAAGAGAGAAGTCACCGTCACCTACCGGGAGTGCAGGTGCAGCCGTCTGTGGGACCGTCCTACCAGCCGTTGGTTTACCGTACAAACTGTGTCCGTGTCAGGCTGAGTGAGTACCATAGTGCCGCAAGGCACAGCGCTGCCCCCGCGTCCCTGCGCCCTCCAGGCCCTACACTTTACATCTCTCCACCGGGCCCCGGGATCACCAACCCCTACCCACGGAGGGGCAACACAACACCTGGCTGCTCCCATCACCATCCCCGGGACCCCCACACCGAGCAGCGGTGGTGCAATCACCACAACCGTGGGTGGCGTCACGAACTATAACCCCAACAAACCACCCCCTTTCACTCACGGGCGAGGAGTGCCGCTCGAGACACCCCGGGATCCGGCCCGCGGCTCGAGCCACCAGGAGCAACTGCCGGACCTGAGCAGAAGGGGTGAGCGCGGTGTGCTGACACCCTCCTCCCCGCCCGCGACACTGCTCGCATGTCCGTGTGTTTACACAGACCGTGTGTGATCCCTACGGAGACATTTGGTTTTTTTCCCAGCAGCGCAGATGACAAGGGCCAATAGACGTCTATGGGGCCGTGAAAAACACGTACAGCACACAGATGGCATCAGTGTATAGTCTATGTGCTAGCTGTGTTCTGTTCGAGTTTAACATTGAAAATATAGGATACGTTTTGTAATTGTTGTACATGTAGTTAGCTGAGTTATGGTACTGTATCTATGTAGCAAGTGTGGTTTTGCTTCTATATCAATACAGTAAGCTCAGTTACATAGTTATTTAGGTTGAAAAAAGACCTAGGTCCATCTAGTTCAACCTTCCTCCACCAATTCTACATTTTGTCCCTAAGTCACTTTTAACCAACAATGTTGTGTGTACTAAGGAAATCATCCAGCTGTTTTTAAAAGCTGTTATAGTATCTGCCATTGCTACCTCTTGTGGTAGGGCATTCCGCAGTCTGCCTGCTCTAACCGTAAAGAACCCTTTCCTATTTCGCTGCCGGAATCGCTTTTCTTCCACTCGCAGTGTATGCCCCCTGGTCCTTAGTATTGTCTTTGGAATAAATAAGTCATGTACCAGTCCTTTATAGTGATCACACATGTATTTATACATATAAATGAGATCTCCTCTGAGACGTCTTTTGTTATGGTACCATATTTAAGCAGTAAGCTTAGTTCTGGTACTATGTCTATGAAGTAGGCTTGTTCTGTTCCTGTAGCTATGTAGGACGCGTGGGGTCTTGTTGCTGTTTGTATGTAGTAGACTGAGTAAGTACGATTTTGCTCCTGTATGGGTACAGTAAGCTCGGTTCTGCTCCTGTATCTCTGTAGTAAACTTGGTTCTGCTCTCGTATCTCTGTAGAAAGCTCGGTTCTGCTCTCGTATCTCTATAGTAGGCTCAGTTCTGCACCCTTATTTCTGTAGTATGCTCAGTTCTGATCTCGTATCTCTGTAGTAATCTCGGTTCTGCTCCCTTATCTCTGTAGTAAGCTCAGTTCTGCTCCCTTATCTCTGTAGTAAGCTTGGTTCTGCTCCCTTATCTCTGTCGTAAGCTTGGTTCTGCACCCATATTCCTGCAGTAAGCTCGGTTCTGCTTCCATATCTCTGTAGTAAGCTCAATTCTGCTCCCTTATCTATGTAGTAAGCTCGGTTCTGCTCCCTTATCTCTGTAGTACGCTCGGTTCTGCACCCTTATTTCTATAGTAAGCTCTGTTCTGCTCCCTTATCTCAGTAGTAAGCTCAGTTCTGCTCCCTTAACTGTGTAGTAAGCTTGGTTCTGCTCCCTTATCTCTGTAGTAGGCTCGGTTCTGCACCCATATGTCTGCAGTAAGCTCGGTTCTGCTCCCTTATCTATGTAGAAAGCTCGGTTCTGCTCCCTTATCTCTGTAGTAAGCTTGGTTCTGCACCCTTATTTCTGTAGTAAGCTCTGTTCTGCTCCCTTATCTCTGTAGTAAGCTCTGTTCTGCTGGCTTATCTCTGTAGTAAGCTCAGTTCTGCTCCCTTAAAGCTGGTGTCACACATAACGACGACGACAACGACGTCGCTGCTACGTCACCATTTTCTGTGACGTTGCAGCGACGTCCCGTCGCTGTCGCTGTGTGTGACATCCAGCAACGACCTGGCCCCTGCTGTGAGGTCGCCGGTCGTTGCTGAATGTCCAGCTTCATTTTTTGGTCGTCACTCTCCCGCTGTGACACACACATCGCTGTGTGTGACAGCGAGAGAGCGACGAAATGAAGCGATCAGGAGCCGGCACTGGCAGCTGCGGTAAGCTGTAACCAGCGTAAACATCGGGTAACCAAGGGAAGACCTTTCCCTGGTTACCCGATGTTTACGCTGGTTACCAGCCTCCGCTCTTGCTGCAAGCGCCGGCTCCTGCACTGTGACATGTGGCTGCAGTATGCATCGGGTAATTAACCCGATGCATACTGTAGCAAGGAGAGCAAGGAGCCAGCGCTAAGCGCGGCTCCCTGCTCTCTGAACTGTGACATGTAGATGCAGCACACATCGGGTTAATTAACCCGATGTGTGCTGCAGGAGAGCAAGGAGCCAGCGCTAAGCGCGGCTCCCTGCTCTCTGCACATGTAGCACAGCGACCTTATGATCGCTGCTTCTGCTGTGTTTGACAGCTAAGCAGCGATCATAACAGCGACTTACAAGGTCGCTGTTACGTCACCGAAAATGGTGACGTAACAGCGACGTCGTTGTCGCTGTCGTTTAGTGTGACACCAGCTTTACTCTGTAGTAAGCTTGGTTCTGCTCCCTTATCTCTGTAGTAGGCTGGGTTCTGCACCCATATGTCTGTAGTAAGCTTGATTCTGCTCCCTTATCTATGTAGTAAGCTCCGTCCTGTTCCCTTATCTCTGTAGTAAGCTTGGTTCTGCACCCTTATTTCTGTAGTAAGCTCTCTTCTGCTCCCTTATCTCTGTAGTAAGCTTGGATCTGCTCCCTTATCTCTGTAGTAAGCTGGGGTCTCCTCCCTTATCTCGGTAGTAAGCTTGGTTCTGCACCCTTATCTCTGTAGTAAGCTGGGTTCTGCATCCTTATCTCTGTAGTAAGCTCAGTTCTTCTCCCTTATCTCTGTAGGTAAAAATAGTTTAAAGAATTCGGGTTAAAATGCTGCACTAAAAACCACAAATCCAAGGTGTATCATGAATTCCTTTTCTTTATTTTCACAGGTCAAGGCGTTTCAAAGGCATCTCCGCCTTCTTCATCAGGACAGAAGCCAAAAAGGAACAGCATAACACATGCTGCAAGCAAGGGATACATATATACAAGTGAAGTAGCCACATTTACAAAGATCACGTCAGCTTTCCGATGACTAAGAGACAAGTGGAGAGGGCAGAAACATTCAGAAAAAAAGAATAAACAAGAAAGGGAGACAAAAAAAGGGAGGAGGAGAAACGAAAAATAAAAAGAAAAAAGGGTGAATTTGTGAAAAGCTGTGGTGTGGAGAGTTAATCTTGCTGAAATGAATAATAAAAAAATAAAAAATGAAAATTATAAAAATGTGATGGAATTGTTATTCTTTTTTCACCTATCAATAAAAGTAATGGGATTTAGGATAGATATATACAGTCAGGGCCAGAAATATTTGGACAGTGACACAAGTTTTGTTATTTTAGCTGTTTACAAAAACATGTTCAGAAATACAATTATATATATAATATGGGCTGAAAGTGCACACTCCCAGCTGCAATATGAGAGTTTTCACATCCAAATCGGAGAAAGGGTTTAGGAATCATAGCTCTGTAATGCATAGCCTCCTCTTCTTAAAGGGACCAAAAGTAATTGGACAAGGAACTCTAAGGGCTGCAATTAACTCTGAAGGCGTCTCCCTCGTTAACCTGTAATCAATGAAGTAGTTAAAAGGTCTGGGGTTGATTACAGGTGTGTGGTTTTGCATTTGGAAGCTGTTGCTGTGACCAGACAACATGCGGTCTAAGGAACTCTCAATTAAGGTGAAGCAGAACATCCTGAGGCTGAAAAAAAAGAAAAAAATCCATCAGAGAGATAGCAGACATGCTTGGAGTAGCAAAATCAACAGTCGGGTACATTCTGAGAAAAAAGGAATTGACTGGTGAGCTTGGGAACTCAAAAAGGCCTGGGCGTCCACGGATGACAACAGTGGTGGATGATCGCCGCATACTTTCTTTGGTGAAGAAGAACCCATTCACAACATCAACTGAAGTGCAGAACACTCTCAGTGAAGTAGGTGTATCTGTCTCTAAGTCAACAGTAAAGAGAAGACTCCATGAAAGTAAATACAAAGGGTTCACATCTAGATGCAAACCATTCATCAATTCCAAAAATAGACAGGCCAGAGTTAAATTTGCTGAAAAACACCTCATGAAGCCAGCTCAGTTCTGGAAAAGTATTCTATGGACAGATGAGACCAAGATCAACCTGTACCAGAATGATGGGAAGAAAAAAGTTTGGAGAAGAAAGGGAATGGCACATGATCCAAGGCACACCACATCCTCTGTAAAACATGGTGGAGGCAACGTGATGGCATGGGCATGCATGGCTTTCAATGGCACTGGGTCACTTGTGTTTATTGATGACATAACAGCAGACAAGAGTAGCCGGATGAATTCTGAAGTGTACCGGGATATACTTTCAGCCCAGATTCAGCCAAATGCTGCAAAGTTGATCGGACGGCGCTTCATAGTACAGATGGACAATGACCCCAAGCATACAGCCAAAGCTACCCAGGAGTTCATGAGTGCTAAAAAGTGGAACATTCTGCAATGACCAAGTCAATCACCAGATCTTAACCCAATTGAGCATGCATTTCACTTGCTCAAATCCAGACTTAAGACGGAAAGACCCACAAACAAGCAAGACCTGAAGGCTGCAGCTGTAAAGGCCTGGCAAAGCATTAAGAAGGAGGAAACCCAGCGTTTGGTGATGTCCATGGGTTCCAGACTTAAGGCAGTGATTGCCTCCAAAGGATTCGCAACAAAATATTGAAAATAAAAATATTTTGTTTGGGTTTGGTTTATTTGTCCAATTACTTTTGACCTCCTAAAATGTGGAGTGTTTGTAAAGAAATGTGTACAATTCCTACAATTTCTATCAGATATTTTTGTTCAAACCTTCAAATTAAACGTTACAATCTGCACTTGAATTCTGTTGTAGAGGTTTCATTTCAAATCCAATGTGGTGGCATGCAGAGCCCAACTCGCGAAAATTGTGTCACTGTCCAAATATTTCTGGACCTAACTGTATCTTTATTTATAGTGGCAGAACAACAAATGTATTATTTGCAAAAAAAAAATTATTATATTATTCGAAATCAAGGATAAGATATATTCTAAGGGGTATTAAAATCACTAGTGCTAGAAACATTTGGTTATAAGGAAAATGGGTAGTAAAAAAAAGGGATAGGGGGTTTATAGGGTGAGAATGAATTTTTCATATATAAAAAGATTATTTGTGTTCATTATTTATTTAATGAAGACTAAAAAATGAAAAATAAAAATGAAAAATAAAAAGGAGAATATTACATAGGAAACATGTGATATTACATAAAAAATATAAATGTGATATATGAAAAATCCTTATACTGTTGTGCTGAATGTTAGTGTAACAATGAATACTAATCCTGGGAGGAAGGGAACACGCAAAAATTGCTGGGTCCTGAGATAAATAAAAGTGAAGGTACTGCGATAAAGAGATGAGGAGAAAATCAACCTGTGTGGTAATAGAGGTGAAAAGAGTTCATCAGTGTGAGCACTACGCATGCGTGAAAAAACTCCGCTGCAAAAGAAACCTACTGGAAGGGGTGAGATGAGTTCATAGCGTGGGAAAAAAACAAATTGCGCGTGAGGCTAAAATGTAAGAAGGAAACATCCTAGGACGGGGTGAAATGAGTTCACGATGCAAGAGAGGAAAAAAAAGACCTGTAGAAATGTGGGAAAAAATACATTGGCTGGAATAGAGGGGAAAAAAAAACATTCCGTGTGGGTATAAAGCTTGGGAGAAAGAGAGCAGAGACTAGAGGGGACCCAAATGAAATTATAACGAAAAAAAAAATATATAATAGAAAGAAAAAATATATATGATAAAAATATATATAATATAATACTACAACTTAAGAAATTATAAATTAATAAAGTATATGAAGAGAATCATAAATAGATATCTAAAAGGGTATTACAAAGGACATTTAAAATGAAATGCGCTGAAGAATGGAGACAATTGATAAACCTAATACACTGTTACTATCAAAGAGAAAAATTATACCAATATATTTAAAATATGACACTAATTTATAATGAAAAATACGTATATATACACATATATATGTATATAAATAAATAGAAAAATGATAAGTATAACTGCACATATGGATAAAAAGATAAATATGAAAATGAATATAAATATGCATATCCTATGTTAAAAAAAACATTCTATGTATGTATGCATATATATATATATATATATATATATATATATACAGTGCCTACAAGTAGTATTCAACCCCCTGCAGATTTAGCAGGTTTACACATTCGGAGTTAACTTGGCATTGTGACATTTGGACTGTAGATCAGCCTGGAAGTGTGAAATGCACTTCAGCAAAAAAGAATGTTATTTCTTTTTTTATTTTTTTTTTTAAATTGTGAAAAGTTTATTCAGAGGGTCATTTATTATTCAACCCCTCAAACCACAAGAATTCTGTTTGGTTCCCCTAAAGTATTAAGAAGTATTTCAGGCACAAAGAACAATGAGCTTCACATGTTTGGATTAATTATCTCTTTTTCCAGCCTTTTCTGACTAATTAAGACCCTCCCCAAACTTGTGAACAGCACTCATACTTGGTCAACATGGGAAAGACAAAGGAGCATTCCAAGGCCATCATCGTGGAGGGTCACAAGGCTGGCAAGGGGTACAAAACCCTTTCCAAGGAGTTGGGCCTACCTGTCTCCACTGTTGGGAGCGTCATCCGGAAGTGGAAGGCTTATGGAACTACTGTTAGCCTTCCACGGCCTGGACAGCCTTTGAAAGTTTCCACCCGTGCCGAGGCCAGGCTTGTCCGAAGAGTCAAGGCTAACCTAAGGACAACAAGGAAGGAGCTCCGGGAAGATCTCATGGCAGTGGGGACATTGGTTTCAGTCAATACCATAAGTAACGTACTCCACCGCAGTGGTCTCCGTTCCAGACGTGAAAAAAAGGAACCTTTAATTTCAAAGCGTCATGTCAAGGCTCGTCTACAGTTTGCTCATGATCACTTGGAGGACTCTGAGACAGACTGGTTCAAGGTTCTCTGGTCTGATGAGACCAAGATCGAGATCTTTGGTGCCAACCACACACGTGACGTTTGGAGACTGGATGGCACTGCATACGACCCCAAGAATACCAACCCTACAGTCAAGCATGGTGGTGGCAGCATCATGCTGTGGGGCTGTTTCTCAGCCAAGGGGCCTGGCCATCTGGTCCGCATCCATGGGAAGATGGATAGCACTGCCTACCTGGAGAATTTGGCCAAGAACCTCCGCTCCTCCATCAAGGATCTTAAGATGGGTCGTCATTTCATCTTCCAACAAGACAACGACCCAAAGCACACAGCCAAGAAAACCAAGGCCTGGTTCAAGAGGGAAAAAATCAAGGTGTTGTAGTGGCTTAGTCAGTCTCCTGACTTAACCCAATTGAAAACTTGTGGAAGGAGCTCAAGATTAAAGTCCACATGAGACACCCAAAGAACCTAGATAACTTGGAGAAGATCTGCATGGAGGAGTGAGCCAAGATAACTCCAGAGACCTGTGCCGGCCTGATCAGGTCTTATAAAAGACGATTATTAGCTGTAATTGCAAACAAGGGTTATTCCACAAAATATTAAACCTAGGGGTTGAATAATAATTGACCCACACTTTTATGTTGAAAATTTATTAAAATTTAACTGAGCAACATAACTTGTTGGTTTGCAAGATTTATGCATCTGTTAATAAATCCTGCTCTTGTTTGAAGTTTGCAGGCTCTAACTTATTTGCATCTTATCAAACCTGCTAAATTTTTGCAACAGCTTTTTCAGTTTAATATATCTAATAAATGATGGGCTGAGTAATATTTCTGGATTGAAATGAGGTTTATTATACTAACAGAAAATGTCCAATCTGCATTTAAACAAAATTTGACCGGTGCAAAAATATGGGCACCCTTATCAATTTCTTGATTTGAACACTCCTAACTACTTTTTACTGACTTACTAAAGCACTAAATTGGTTTTGTAACCTCATTGAGCTTTGAACGTCATAGGCACGTGTATCCAATCATGAGAAAAAGTATTTAAGGTGGCCACTTGCAAGTAGTTCTCCTATTTGAATCTCCTATGAAGAGTGGCATCATGGGCTCCTCAAAACAACTCTCAAATGATCTGAAAACAAAGATTATTCAACATAGTTGTTCAGGGGAAGGATACAAAAAGTTGTCTCAGAGATTTAAACTGTCAGTTTCCACTGTGAGGAACATAGTAAGGAAATGGAAGAACACAGGTACAGTTCTTGTTAAGCCCAGAAGTAGCAGGCCAAGAAAAATATCAGAAAGGCAAAGAAGAATGGTGACAACAGTCAAGGACAATCCACAGACCACCTCCAAAGACCTGCAGCATCATCTTGCTGCAGATGGTGTCAATGTGCATCAGTCAACAATACAGCGCACGTTGCACAAGGAGAAGCTGTATTGGAGAGTGATGCGAAAGAAGCCGTTTCTGCAAGCACGCCACAAACAGAGTCACCTGAGGTATGCAAAAGCACATTTGGACAAGCCAGTTACATTTGGAAGAAGCTCCTGTGGACTGATGAAACAAAGATTGAGTTGTTTGGTCATACAAAAAGGCGTTATGCATGGAGGCAAAAAAACACGACATTCCAAGAAAAGCACTTGCTACCCACAGTAAAATTTGGTGGAGGTTCCATCATGCTTTGGGGCTGTGTGGCAAATGCCGGCACCGGGAATCTTGTTAAAGTTGAGGGTCGCATGGATTCAACTCAGTATCAGCAGATTCTTGACAATAATGTGCAAGAATCAGTGACGAAGTTGAAGTTACGCAGGGGATGGATATTTCAGCAAGACAATGATCCAAAACACCGCTCCAAATCTACTCAGGCATTCATGCAGAGGAACAATTACAATGTTCTGGAATGACCATCCCAGTCCCCAGACCTGAATATCATTGAAAATCTGTGGGATGATTTGAAGCGTGCTGTCCAGGCTCGGCGACCATCAAACTTAACTGAACTGGAATTGTTTTGTAAACAGGAATGGTCAAATATACCTTCATCCAGTATCCAGGAACTCATTAAAAGCTACAGGAAGCGACTAGAGGCTGTTATTTTTGCAAATGGAGGATCTACAAAATATTAATGTTACTTTTATGTTGAGGTGCCCATACTTTTGCACCGATCAAATTTTGTTTAAATGCGGATTGCACATTTTCTGTTAGTACGATAAACCTCATTTAAATCCAGAAATATTACTCAGTCCATCAGTTATTAGATATATGAAACTGAAATAGCTGTTGCAAAAACCCAAATTGTTATAAAGAAAAAAGGTTAACATTAATAGGGGTGCCCAAATGTTTTCATATGACTATATATATATATATATATATATATATATATATATATATATATATATATATCTGAAAGGGTAAAAAGGGGAAATAAAAAACTCTTCAGTTAATATAAAAGTACAAATGTATGGGATAATGATTAAAAGAACAATCCTTTAAAAAAAACACCACAAGTTACTAGAAGAGATCAGTTATTTCATTCAAACCCGCAGGTTTTAAGGTGTCAAGTTTATGAATCCAAAAAGTCTCTTTTTTACTTAGCATTTCCAACCTATTTGGTATATTAGGCGGAATATGCTCTATGAATATAAGCAACATCTGAACAAGACCATGTGGGGGAAATTTTTGGTGGTCACAACTGATCACCATAACCCCAATACAGGACAAAAAGGATACGTAATCCCTGGTAGAGACTCCATAAACATGTTCAAAAAACCATAGAAAAGAGTCAATGACACTACCTTGATGCAAAAAACAGTATATAAATTTTATTAAACACTTATATAAACAAGTGCAATTAAAAAGTTCAAGACGTGCTGGTAAGGATACAAAAAATGGTGGAACATGTACCACACTGCTGGCTATATATATAGTAGGCAAATCAGCCTATGGCTGGGAAATCCGTGTCATAAGTGGTAACATTAAAGGAGGCACTCAGTGGTTACCCTATAGAGTACATAAAGTGCAGCATAATGCAGGGATGTAATTAATGCTAGGCAGAGGGCCAGTAAAAAGTGCCTATTATGCAGAGCATATCGCTCCAGAATGAAAAAAGGGGGGGGGGAACTCAATTCCACTGCTGCCCGTACCGGTAACCAACAGAGGCATAAGTGAGGTGCAGCTCCACGCGTTTCGCGAGGGCTTCTTCACAAAGTCTTGCGACCCCCTTGTGAAGAAGCCCTCGCGAAACGCGTTGGGGTCTGTGGAGCTGCACCTCTATCTTGCTGACTTGGCTATTATGGGTATGTGTCCTTCTTAACCCTTTATAAACTTATGCCTCTGTTGGTTACCGGTACGAGCAGCAGTGGAATTGAGTTCCCCCCCTTTTTCATTCTGGAGCGATAGGCTCTGCATAATAGACACTTTTTACTGGCCCTCTGCCTAGCATTAATTACATCCCTGCATTATGCTGCACTTTATGTACTCTAAAGGGTAACCACTGAGTGCCTCCTTTAATGTTACCACTTATGATACGGATTTCCCAGCCATAGGCTGATTTGCCTACTATATATATAGCCAGCAGTGTGGTACATGTTCCACCATTTTTTGTATCCTTACCAGCACGTCTTGAACCTTTTAATTGCGCTTGTTTATATAAGTGTTTAATAAAATTTATATACTGTTTTTTGCATCAAGGTAGTGTCATTGACTCTTTTCTATGGTTTTTGGAATATGCTCTATGGGAGTAATTTTGAAAGACATTGTTTTGTTGTGAAACAGGGCACAGTGCTTGGAAAGGCCATGTAACATATACAGAATTTTTACATTATGCCTATGCAAATTTAGTCTGTTGTGCAAAGCAGGTCTTTCCTACATATTGTTTGGCACAAATACAGTCAACTAAGTAAATAACATGCTCTGAAAGGCATGTTAGGTGGTCTCTTATAGGGAAATTTTCAGACTTTTTATGGGAACAAAAACATGTCCTTTTGTGGCATATGCTCTTATAGCATAAACCGTTTTTAGTGTTACATCTAAAAGATCCAATCAAAGAGGTCAGGGTTTTAGTTACCTGAAGCTCTCTTAATCTGCTGGGAGCTAATATATTTTTAATAGTAGGGGCTCTCCTAAAAGTAATGCCAGGATGAGTGGGCAAAATGTACTTCAAAATAGGGTAGTTTAAAAGTACATCACAATGTTTATCGAATATATTTCTAATCCTGAAATTATCACTACTAAAAGTGGTTAAAAAAATTGAGGGAAAAGATGTTTTCCAAGTGGTTAAAATCATCCATCTTGCTCTCTGACTGCAGGGATTTTTTGGAGATTAATAGCTCTTTTTGTTCAAAAATCCTAGTTGCGTTGTAAGCTTTTTTAACCAAGGCTTTAGGGTATTCTTTTTCTTGGAAACGGTCTCTTAGGATGTCTACCTGTGTTTTAAAATCTTCCTTTGTCGTACAGTTTCTCCTTATTCTTTTATATTGATTGATAGGAATGTTCTGCAGCCATATCCTATAATGTTCACTCTTATAATTAATGTAGCTGTTGGCATCTTCTTGTTTAAAATACGTTTTGGTAAAAATTCTATTATCCTTATGATAGATAGTTAAATCAAGAAAGTGAATGGTCTTATTGTCAATGGTTGGGTGTGAATTCAAGACCCCAAGTGTTATTTTTGAGTGAACCAAGGAAGGATTCTATATTGCCATGTTCATTATCCCAAATTAAAAACAAATCGTCTATAAATCTTCTATAAACGATTATAATGTTAACATAATGGCCATCTAATATATGGAGAGTTTCAAAGAGACCCATAAATAAATTAGCATAAGAACATGCTGCTTTAGATCCCATTGCTGTACCGAGGCGTTGATGGTACAGCTTATCTGAGAAGGTAAAAAAAAATTATTATGTAGAATGAAACTCATTGCTTCAACGAGAAATTCTTTTTGTAAGGCAGGGATTCTGAGGTCTCTTTTGAGGAAATACCAAAGACTAAATAGACCCAAATCATGTGCAATATTAGAGTACAATGCAGATACATCAATACTTACAAAAAGGTAAGGATGTTTCCATGGAATGTCATTGATAATATCTATCAGGTGAGAGGAGTCTCTGAGGTGGCTTTTGAGACTTAATACATGCGGTTGCATTATTTGGTCAACATATGCGGCCAAATTGGCTGTGAGTGAGTTAATGCCCGAAATAATAGGGCGCCCTGGGGGGGTTAACTGGATTTTTGTGTAACTTTGGCAGATGATAAAAGAACGCCATATTGATTAATGGGCGTGGCCGGCTGCAGAGTGATGAGGAAGTGAAAATACTCTGCTCTGTGTTTCACTCAACAAAGCTACAAAATACAGCAACTTGGATGGACCTTAGCATTTATTGAACAACACAGTGCACAAGAGGACTTTCTCTGGATCATTTCGGTACCAAAATTATCTAAATCGGGCTCTCCTAGCCTGAGATATCACAGAATATAGCAGGCACTATCACAGCACAGAAGGCCCGAGGAACAGTGGACACAGAACAAGCACTGGTGAGTGCATATAAACCTGGGCCAGGGGGGCACAATTTATCACACTAGGCCTGATTCAGGGGATATAACTGTTAACACAGTGGGAGACATAACTGGGCTGAGCAGGAGCCTTTTCCCCGCAGCTCCATTTCTCCCCCTCCACCACTTCTCTCAAACTGCAAGGGCCAGAATCTCTGCAGCATTGCATATGCTAATTAACCCCTGTGGTGAAGTTGCTTAAGCTGGGTTTACACACTGCAACATCTCAAACGACATCGCTGTAACGTCACCGGTTTTGTGACGCAATAGCGATGTCGTTTGCGATGTTGCAGTGTGTGAAACACATCAGCGACCTGGCCCCTGCTGTGAAGTTGCTGATCGCTACAAATCATTCAGGACCATTCCTAGGTCCTTTGTTTCCCGCTGTGCAGCATGCATCGCTAGAAAGTTTCAATGTGTGAAAGACTTTGCAGCGACTTTGTTAGCAACTTCCCTTTCAAAAAGCTGCTTATCAACGTCCCCAACAACCAGCTAGGTCGCTCTGCAGGTCCGGATCGCTGTTGCCTTGTTGGCCAGGTTTGCCTGTTTGACAGCTCACCAGCGACTCAACAGAGACTTAGGGAGGTCGCTGTTACGTCACAAAACTGGTGACGTTACAGCGATGTCCTTTGCGATGTTGCAGTGTGTAAACCCAGCTTTATTCTTGCTGGAGCTGAACTTTATCTTTGAAAGGGATTAACAAATAAATCAACAAGCCACTAAAGCTGGGTTCACACTAAGCGACAGCGACAACGACGTCGCTGTTACATCACCATTTTCGGTGACGTAACAGCGACCTTGTAAGTCGCTGTTATGATCGCTGCTTAGCTGCCAAACACAGCAGAAGCAGCAGCGATCATAACGTCGCTGTGCTACATGTGCAGAGAGCAGGGAGTCGCGCTTAGCGCTGGCTCCTTGCTCTCCTAGGTACAGTACACATCGGGTTAATTAACCCGATGTGTGCTGCAGCTACATGTCACAGTGCAGAGAGCAGGGAGCCGCGCGCACTGCTTAGCGCTGGCTCCTTGCTCTCCTTGCTACAGTATACATCGGGTTAATTACCTGATGTGTACTGCAGCCACATGTGCACAGAGCAGGAGCCGGCACTGGCAGCAAGAGCGGAGGCTGGTAACGAAGGTAAATATCGGGTAACCAGGGAAAGGTCTTCCCTTGGTTACCCGATGTTTACGCTGGTTACAGCTTACCGCAGCTGCCAGACGCCGGCTCCTGCTCGCTTCATTTCGTCGCTCTCTCGCTGTCACACACAGCGATGTGTGTGTCACAGCGGGAGAGTGACGACCAAAAAATGAAGCTGGACATTCAGCAACGACCGGCGACCTCACAGCAGGGGCCAGGTCGTTGCTGGATGTCACACACAGCGACAGCGACGGGATGTCGCTGCAACGTCACAGAAAATGGTGACGTAGCAGCGACGTCGTTGTCGTTGTCGCTGTGTGTGACACCAGCTTAAGTGGTGAAGGTAGGGCGGCCCTGACTTTATATCACCCTGTAAATAGGAGATTCTCCTATATAATAAACTATACAACTGCTTTTAAAACTTATTGTACTGCAAAGCAACCCTGTGCAGCATTCAGCCTGCAACTCACTGTATAATACCCTACTGTGACAAAGGTCTTGCTGCCAACTATTTGTGAGCATCAGCAAACCAGCATAAACAAAGATCAATAACAGACTTCAGTTAAAAACAACTACCCAAGGAGAGCTGCAGGATCCCTAAACAGCTTGTCTATAGCCTATTCAACAACAAAGCCCTGACAAGTGCATATTCCTTGTAAGATTAACAAATAACAGACATTTCTGCATATTCCCATAAGGTTGAAGTTAATCAGAGGTCTCAGCTACTGAACCGTCAAGACTAAAATAAACATTGCTAACAGTAGTCAAATACTATAACTGTAATTACACCAGCACAAAATGTCAAAACCAACTCCAACTACAAATAGCAAAATGGAAAGAAGTACACAACAAACCAAATAGAACACTACTAAATCCCCACTGAAACCATCTGCACAATCAAGCAGCAAATCTGCACCACAAAAGGAGATAAAACTGGTATCACTAGTCACTCAACTCCATGACACTGCAAGAAGCATTAGCTCTCCCAATGTGTCTCAACATATCAAGGCCGTCTCAGTTTCTCCCTATACAGACAGTGATTTTCCTGCTCTAAAGAGATTTAGAAGATAGCACAATGGACATCACATACCAAACTCAAAAAAGAAAGGAACCCGATTCGGACAGATCAAGGATAGCTAACCCCCATTCGGATGGCGAATATAAATCAGATTCGGAGTCATCCCCAACACAGAGTCCAGCAAAAAACAAGATTAGAATGGAACATTCAGACGATAATAATGGCAATACAATAAATCATGTCATCAACTTTGAGGATATCGCTTCGTCTGATAAAAACGCCTATGAAAATTTTGTGAAAAGCGCAATGGCAACAATGTTCGAAAAATGTAATATTCTGTTTCAGAATCAAAACAAGCTTTTGCAAGCCAGCATTGACTCTAACAACAACAGGTTCTCAGAGCATGAAGATAGAATAAAAAAAATTGAGGATAACAGCCAATCAGTAGACTTGGAGCAAGCAACAATGAAGAACGAAATCCGCCAATTAAGAGCCAAGATTGCGGATATGGAAGATCGAAATCGTAGAAACAATGTCAAGATAAGAGGCATCCCAGAATCCGTACCCCCGAAAGGACTTTCCGAATTCTTGAAAAGCATCATATGTGCTGTATTACCTTCTGTTAAAGAATTAGAACTTATTATCGACAGAATACACAGACTCCCGAGACCCAGACATATTTCCGAGGAAACTCCAAGGGATACCATAGCAAGAATCCATTTTTTCCATTGTAGCGGGGTGGGGGTCCCCCAGGACGACAATGAGGCAGTGACCCAAAACAGTCTGATCCAAACAGTTTTATTGTCCTTGCTGTACAGGAAAAGTCATCCGGAACACAGCCGGGTACTCACAGTCCATATGGTTCCCCGTCACACAGGCACGGCTTGCCGTAGGAGACGGTCTTACTATATTCCGTTTTGCTATTCCCGGGGGTCCACAGACCTGTGTTATAGTTCCACACAGGCCTGAACTCTCTTCAGTTTCCTGCTCTGCAGCTTACACAACACGCTCTGCCCCACCCAGGCCTTTACAAAGAGCTTTTAAATGAGAACTGTGGACATGAGCCACCTGCATAACCCGGCCTGGAGGTTTCCGGACTGACCACTATGTAGGGCTCTAATATGTTTCTGTGCGCATTCTGGGAGATACGTACCGTCCGTCACATATCAATGGCCCCGCTATCTCACATACCCCCCCCCTCCGTTCAAACCCGAGGGGATGAACGGACGCACCCAAACAGGCCGCCCGAGACACGGCATCGGCATTGCCCTGGGACGAACCGGCCCGATGTTCTACCGTAAAACTGAAATTCTGAAGGGACAGGAACCAGCGGGTGACCTGGGCATTCCGTTCCTTCGCATTTCTCATCCAGACGAGGGGCGCGTGGTCCGTTACCAACCGAAACTGTCGCCCGAGCAAATAATAGCGCAGGGACTCCAAGGCCCATTTAATAGCCAAGCACTCCTTCTCCACTACGCTATAATTCTTTTCTGCCGGGGCAGTTTCCGGCTCAAATAGGTAACCAGATTCTCAGTTCCGTTCACCTCTTGCGAGAGTACGGCACCCAGACCCACCTCGGAGGCATCTGTTTGTACCAGGAAGGTGTTACCGAAATCGGGGCTAATGAGGACAGGTTGACCACACAAGGCAGTCTTCATGGACTGAAACGCTTCCTCAGCCTGAGGGGTCCAGCGTACCATAGCCGCCTTTTTCCCCTTCAGCAGATCGGTCAAAGCTGCTGTTCTCCCAGCAAAGTCCGGTATAAACCGCCGGTAATACCCGACAATGCCGAGGAACGCTCTCACCTGTTTAGTGGACACTGGTCTGGGCCACTTTTGGATGGCCTCTATTTTATTTACTTGAGGTTTGATCACCCCGCGGCCAATCACGTACCCCAAATAGCGGGCTTCCTCCTGACCGATTGCACATTTCTTTGGGTTTGCAGTCAACCCTGCCGCCCGCAGGGAGTTAACGACGGCCTGGACCTGGGACAAGTGGGTCTGCCAATCGGAACTGAAGATGATGATGTCGTCTAGATAGTTACCAACCTCATGTCCTAAAGCAACTGCGAAACACGTGTCGGAGTGTGAGGGCCGCGGCAGGATATTTTCAGGTGATGTAATTTGTTATTTCCATTTTCAATGTACCTGTTATTTACCGTCTTGCCTGTTTAAGTCTGCCTGCATTACCACTCCCCCTTCCCCCCTTGGTATCTACTCAGTTGCTTGTGCCTGGCATGTATTATGCTTTATTAAGCTGTATTTTTGTTCACCTTACTTGTTTTGGTGAACGTTATATCGCATAGACAGTTCCAACTTGGAAGGTTGCCCCACTTAGGGGTGTGACTGATATTGGCATGATTCATATATATGCCATGCACGGACAATGTGTGGATCTGGATGGGTGAGGGGCAGTAAGTGGATCTTCACTGCAGGTGGAATACTTTATTGCTGCACTCTGTGTTCTGCACATGGTTGTTGATCAATATTCACACATATGCTCTGCAGGTTGGTGGAATTCCATCTGCACAGCAATTCAGTAGTGATTCATTATAACCAATGAGCAGCGCAGGATATTGCAATTAGTCTAACAGGTATGCCGGTGCAGGTGTATAATTTTGGTCACCTGAAAAACCATTAATCTTTGGTAACTTTTCCTGACTGTGTCCCTCTCTGTTTACGGTACCTTTTGTCTGTTTTAAACTTTTTTAATCAATATTAATAAAGGTGTCTTTTTTACTGTCTTTCGTGTCACTCGTATATGTGGGTGTCCATTGACATCCATGGTTGTGTGTAATTATGTCGTCTAGATAGGCGGATGCGTACTTCTGATGGGGTTCCAACACTATGTCCATCAGTCTTTGGAAAGTAGCCGGGGCTCCATGTAAACCAAAAGGCAAGACAACATAGTGATAGAGCCCCTCTGGTGTAATAAAGGCCGTTTTTTCCTTGGCTGACTCTGTCAGCGGCACCTGCCAATAGCCTTTGGTAAGGTCAAGCGTCGTGAAATATTGAGCCTTTCCCAACCGTTCAATAAGTTCGTCCACCCGGGGCATAGGGTAAAGGTCAAACTTGGAAACCTCATTCAATCTCCGGAAGTCATTGCAGAAACGTAGCGATCCGTCGGGTTTTGGAATCAGCACAATGGGACTAGCCCAGTCACTCTTTGATTCCTCGATCACCCCTAGGGTAACCATCTGTTTCACCTCTGCTGCAATGGCTTGTCTCCGGGCCTCAGGCACTCGGTACGGTTTAATACGCACCTTTACTCGAGGCTCGGTGACAATGTCATGTTGGATAACCGAAGTACGGCCGGGTATCTCGGAAAACACATCCGAGTTCTGCTGTACCAACTTCCGAACCTCCCGACGCTGCAGTTTAGTGAGGGTGTCGCCTAAGTGTACACTCCCTTCTGTTCCCAGGATGGGTGGCACTACAGGTTCCCTCCAGGACCCACCGGTGTTACTCCCGTCACCATACAGTCACGGTCTTTCCAGGCTTTAAGCAAGTTAATATGATACAGTTGTTCCGGCTTCCTCCTCCCCGGCTGGTATATTCGGTAGTTCACCTCCCCCACCTTTTCCCGAACCTCACACGGCCCCTGCCATTTGGCCAACAGTTTACTCTCGGCCGTGGGCACCAAAACCAAGACCCGATCCCCTACATCAAAAGATCTGATGGTGGCTCGTGTGTTATAAGTGCGCCTTTGCGCCCCTTGTGCCCTCGTTAGATGTTCTTTTACAATAGGCAAAACCGCTGCGATGCGGTCTTGCATTAGAGCCACATGTTCAATCACACTTTTATATGGGGTGGGCTCCTGTTCCCATGTTTCCTTGGCTACGTCCAGCAAGCCCCTAGGGTGTCTGCCATAAAGCAACTCGAATGGCGAAAAACCCGTGGATGCCTGCGGCACCTCTCGGAGCGCAAACATAAGATAGGGCAACAGCATGTCCCAGTCCTTGGCAACCACTTTTTTAAGCATGGACTTAAGGGTTTTGTTGCACCGCTCGACCAGCCCATCGGTTTGCGGATGGTACACCGATGTGCGCAGGTGCTTTATTTTCAACAGTTTACATAATTCTTTTGTCACCTTGGACATAAACAGGGTCCCCTGGTCAGTAAGGATCTCCTTTGGTAACCCAAGACGACAAAATATGGCAAATAACTCCCGAGCAATAAGCTTCGCGGAGGTATGGCGCAGCGGAATGGCCTCTGGATAGCGTGTGGCGTAATCCACAACCACCAATATGTGTTGGTGACCGCGTGCGGATTTTACCAGGGGCCCTACCAGATCCATTGCGATCCGTTCAAAAGGTTCCTCTATAATTGGAAGAGGCACCAATGGACTCCGGAAACTCGCAATGGGCGAGGTCAGTTGGCAGTCCGGGCAGGATTCACAGAATTTCCGTACATCTGCGTACACTCCTGGCCAAAAGAACCTCCGTAAAATACGCTCTTGTGTCTTGGTAGCCCCTAAGTGTCCCCCCAGGGGGTGTGTGTGAGCCATGTTAAGCACTGCCTGACGATGGGTTTGTGGCACGACCAGTTGTTCTACTATCTCTTCCCTGCTTTTGTCTATTCAGTAGAGTAAATCATTATAAACCGCCATGCGGGGAAAGACAACTTCTGCCCCTGGTTGTTGGGCCACCCCATTCACCTCTTTTACATTCTCCCACGCCTGGGAGAGAGTAGGATCCCTTAGCAGGGCCATCCTGAAGTCCTCCCGGGATGTTTCCAGCTCCGGGATCGCTACAGTCTCTTCACTTTCCCCTGCCAACACCTCTAGTGGACCCCTGTCAGGGTCTCCCCCTGTCCCAAGGTCGGCGATCCCTACAGCAGGTATCACCGACTCGGGATCATCGGGCTCCGCACCCAGATTTATTTTTGCTTTGGAAAAGGTATTATTTCTATCCCCCAGGTACCAAAACAACGGAAAATCCCTTCCCATTACTACCCCATATGGTAGGGTTTTCACCACTCCTACCACATGCGTCACGTCCCCGCACGAAGTGGAGAGGCATACCTCTGCTGTTGGATATTTGCGGAGTTCACCATGTATACACACAATCCCAACCTCCCTCTCCGTGGACTCCGACCCCGAGATCAGCGACCCATGAACGAGGGTCACTATACTGCCTGAGTCCAAAAGGGCCTCTGCCCGATGTCCATTTACATACACATGACATAGAGGAGGTTCAAGAATAGGGCGTGCAGCATACACCGTATTAGCATACATAGACATTCGGCGGGTGTACCCACAATCCATGGACTCCGTAATCAACGGGCAATAAGCGGCGATATGGCCGGGCCCTTGACATCTCCAGCACTTCATAGCGGTGGCCCCACCAGTTTTTATTACTATTCCTGGGGGAACTAGTCTTTTGCCGCTCTCAGTGTGGGTTGCCCCCTCAATATGGGCTTTGTTTTTGTTGTTCACCAGTGCCGTACGTGTCTCTCGGCCAGGGTCCTGTGGCCGCCGGGCTTGACGCACTGTGGCAGAGTCTCGTATAAAGTCCTGTGTGGCGGTATATCGCTCAACTAAACTCACCACCTGGTCCAGGTTACCCGGGTCTCCTTGCCCCACCCAACGTTGAATAGCGACTGGCAAAGTCCACACCAACCGGTCGACCACCACCCTTTCCACCATCTGGGCTGGAGACAACACCTCCGGCTGTAACCACTTTTTAACCAGTTGTAGTAAGTCATATGCCTGAGACCTGGCTGGACAGGTCTCCACATAGGCCCATGAAAACACTCGCTGAGCCCTCACGTAGGTATTGACCCCCAGATGTGCAAGGATCTCACCTTTCAATTTCTTGTAGTCCAGGGCATCCTCCCAGCTGAGGTCGAAGTAGGAGTTCTGGGGTGTGAGAGGTAGCGGGATCGATGCCCGCATTCTCCAACATAATGTAGCGGGGTGGGGGTACCCCAGGACGACAATGAGGCAGTGACCCAAAACAGTCTGATCCAAACAGTTTTATTGTCGTTGCTGTACAGGAAAAGTCATCCGGAACACAGCCGGGTACTCACAGTCCATATGGTTCCCCGTCACACAGGCACGGCTTGCCGTAGGAGACGGTCTTACTATATTCCGTTTTGCTATTCCCGGGGGTCCACAGACCTGTGTTATAGTTCCACACAGGCCTGAACTCTCTTCAGTTTCCTGCTCTGCAGCTTACACAACACGCTCTGCCCCACCCAGGCCTTTACAAAGAGCTTTTAAATGAGAACTGTGGACATGAGCCACCTGCATAACCCGGCCTGGAGGTTTCCGGACTGACCACTATGTAGGGCTCTAATATGTTTCTGTGCGCATTCTGGGAGATACGTACCGTCCGTCACGTATCAATGGCCCCGCTATCTCACACCATATAAAGGAGGAGTTTATGCAAAAATTAAGAAAAATGAAAAATCTCCCGAAGCCCTTTGAGCTAATAAGAGTATTCACTGACCTCTCCAAAGAGACCATGGCAATGCGCAAATCTTTCAATTTAACCACTAGCTTCTGCCAGGATAATGGAATCCAGTACAGATGGGTCTTTCCCACTAAATTATTGATCTCATTCAGAGGGAAAATAGTACCCATTACAATTCCTGAAGATGACCACCGCTTTGTCAGCTCCCTTGAGGAACGAGAAGCCCCTCACTCAGATCCACGATGTAGACCAACATAGACTTGGCCCTGAAAAAATTCTTTGATTTATTTTGATGGGCCTGTTATTTTCTCATCAAGAGATCTTGTGCTTTAAAAATATAATACAAGCTTATCTATTCATGTTATGGTTATAATGCAAACGTTATACATGTCTTTCCCAATTTTCACATGATGAGTGACTCACGGTAACATAATTTGTTGTTTCATTTTATATATAACCTTTTATTTTTCACAAAACTACAATTAGTACTTGGAGATAAAGTACTATATTAAAGTCTTTACAGCAATAGACTAGTGCCTCAAGAGGGAAGTGTCTGACAAAAGGCAATTCCCAGAGATTTATTTTGTTGGAACAATATTTTTTTTCTTGTTTTTCTGTTATTTGAGTATCTTATAGGTAAAGACACTGAACGACAAGATACAGAATTAAGAACCCTTAAATTTTGAATAAAGTATCTGAAGTAAGATACTTTAGAAAATTACTGTTTGTTTACAGATATTTACAAATTAACTGTAGCAGTTTTGTTAAGCGTTCGCATTGTACTAGTATTGGTATACAATACAGAAATTTATCTTTTATATTAGGTCAGCTAAAAACCTTGGTAACCCATTTCAACACTTAATGGATAACATGTAAATATAATTAAACCCCAAAACAACTGTAACCCAAAATGGACATAAACATTCTATCACTAAATGTTAAAGGTATGAACAGCCCTAATAGAAGATTCATGATTTGGAAGGAAATCAAAAATTGTAAAGCAAATATAATCTGTCTTCAAGAAACAAGATTGGCCAGAAACAATCACCCTAAATTTGTAAATAAGAATTATACTAATATTTTCAAAGCCCTTAATGAAAAAAAGAAAGCAGGAGTTATTGCGATAATCAGTAACTCAACTAGGTTCTCCTTGATATCTGAAATACAAGACCCTGAAGGACGGTACCTTATCCTTATTGGTAAAATTAATGACCACCTATGTACTATCGTAAATGTATATGCCCCAAACAGTGGCCAGATTACTTTCCTAAATAATCTAATGGAAAAAATTCAGAAGCACAAACAAGGAGATCTCTTTTTAATAGGCGATTTTAACTTGATACCTGATATTAAGATGGACTCAACAGCAAATCCAAGACAACATCACCCATCATTATATAAATGGCTTCAAATTCATAAACTGTTGGACACCTTCAGATGTCTTAACACCACATCTAAGGAATATACCTTCTACTCATCAGCCCACAAAACCTTTTCTAGAATAGATTTACTTTTAACTGAATCCCTTTCAATCTCCAGACTAACTAAAATAGAAATTAAGGATAAAACTTTCTCAGACCACTCTCCCTTATTCTGCACAATTAAAGTAGGCCCCCCAGACAGATTAAATTTCACCTGGAAAAATAACCCAGCAATTTTCCAACACCCAAACTTTCAACAAGAAATTGAAAAATCTTTAAAAAATTATTTCTCCGAAAACGCCTCAGAAACTATGAATCCTTTTTCAGTTTGGAATGCCAACAAGGCGGTACAAAGAGGCATTGATTCAAATTTCTTCAAGACTGAAAAAACAAAGGAATTCAGATCTGTCTAAAATACAAGAAAAAATAAAAGAAAAAGAAAAAGAACAGCAAAGACTACACCAGCCCAGCCAACAAATACATGTCAACATTATAAAATTGCGTATACAACTGAGAGACTTACTTCTGGCTGACTATGATAAATATGTGAGAATATTAAATACAAACCATTATAGATCAGTTAACAAACCAACTAAATATATGGCACGTAGAATTAAACAAAAAAGAATTAGGAATAGGATACACAAGATAAAACACCCAGATGGCCATTATTATACCCATCCAAAAGACATCGTAGAAGCATTTGTGAGTAATTTAAAAAAACTATATAACCTCAATTCCACTCCTTCTGACCAGAATGATAACCTCAACAAAATGAATAACTTCTTGGACAAAATCCATCTTCTTAAACTAAATGAGCATCAACTAAATATTTTAAATCGTCCATTTACCGACTCCAAAATTTTACAAACAATTAAAAACCTAAAAATAAACAAGTCCCCAGGGCCAGATGGGTTTTCTAATGAATTTTACAAGACTTTTTCCCAATTACTTGTACCTCACCTCTGTATAATTTTTAATCACGCAGCTTCCACCAGAGAATTCCCTGCAGAAATGCTCCAGGCAAATATAACCCTCATCCCTAAACCAAATAGTGACCCTGAATTATTGACTAGTTATAGACCCATCTCTCTAATTAATACAGATGTAAAAATTTATTCAAAAATATTAGCCGAAAGATTAAAAGAAATTCTCTCATCATTGATCCATCAAGACCAATTAGGATTTGTTAAAAATAGACAACCATCAGACGGTACTAGAAGATTACTAAACATTCTTGAATACGCTAAAAAATCTAGAACACCCACCCTACTTTTATCACTTGACGCTGAGAAAGCATTTGATAGAGTGGGGTGGGAATTCTTGGAAAACACCCTGAAAAAATTTGGCTTTGACAACACATCCATTAACTCCATCATGGCGCTATATTCCTGCCCCTCAGTCACAATTAAATCAGACAACCACTCTTCGAAATCTTTTATGATAACCAATGGAACTCGGCAGGGATGTCCATTATCACCGCTACTTTTTGCCCTTATTATGGAACCTTTGGCAGAATGTATCAGGTCAAATGAAAAAATTAAAGGTATTTCCATAGGCAAAGAAAACTTTAAAATAAGTCTTTTTGCGGACGGTGTAATTATGACTCTTAGCGACCCATTAAACTCCATCAAGGAGACCAACAACATTTTGAAAGAATTCTCCATTGTTTCAAACTTTAAAATTAATGAGAAAAAGTCAAAAATGCTAGCTCTTAACCTCATCCCAACAGCACAAGAAAATCTTAGAAATAATGTTAATTATGAATGGGTTACAGACGCTATTGAATACTTAGGTATTACTTTCACAAAAGATATTAAAAGCACCTTAATCCTCAACATGAATAAACTCACAACTCAGATTGAAAAAGACTTTGCAACATACAACAAAACCGAAACGACATGGCTTGGTAGAATATTGGTAGCTAAGATGTTTATTCTACCCAAAATTTTATATACAATTAGATGTCTACCTATCATCATCCCAGACGAATTCCTAGTGAAATTGCAAAAATCGATCAACAAATATGTCTGGAATAATAGTAAAGCAAGGGTGGCCAAAAATACATTATTAAAAATAAAATTAATGGAGGATATGGCCTTCCTAATATACAAGCATATTATTACTCAAATTTATTAAAACAAACCAACAATTGGTTATTAAAAAATAAAAATACTCCAACTTGGGTTAACCTGGAACTAATATTATTAGGAAATAATTCTTTCCGCTCTCCTTTATTGGAACAGTTACTAAGCTCTGGAGGCCGAAAATCCAATACCTATGATAGCAGCACTATTAACCCCTTCACGACCATGGACAGAAAGATCCGTCCTTGTGCCCTGGGCCTTAACGACCAAGGACGGATCTTTCCGTCATGGCGGAATCGCGGCACCGGAGCCTCCGGTGACTGCAATATGTTAACATAAACCGCAGATTCGGGGAGGAGGGGACCTGTTCCTGACCTCAGGAGGGGTGGTGCCTCCTCCCCGGACCTACGGAGGCTGTGATTGGCTGAAGAACGCCGCTTAACCAATCACAGCCACTGTAATGTTCCAACCATTTAAAGTGACTGAAACATTGAAATCCAGCCCTGGCCAGTGCAGCTGTAGCACTGGCCATTGGCTGGAGCTGGGTGACCTCACTGGATCACCCTCCCCCAGCTCCAGTAGCTCTGATTGGAAAGATTGGCCTTGTGACCGATTTCTCCAATCACAGTGGACCTGTTGCCGGTGACCGCCCCCATCAGCTTCACTTGTCGTCCTTGCAGCACGCCAGCACAGTGAGTGTACACAGTGCAATGGCAGGGCGACAAGCTCCGGTCCCATGCTATTATGAGACCGGAGTATGGGACCCGGAAGTTGCCGCGCTGCCATTGCACTGTATGAAACCGTCGAAAAGCCTCCCGATCCGCTGCCCTCCACGATCTGCCACCTATCTCCCCGATCTCCTGCCCGCACCCCCACCCCTCGTATCTGCTGGCCGCACCCTCACCCCCACACCTCCCGATCCGCTGCCGCCGCCCTCCATCTGCCACAGTGCCACCGCTCCCCCCGATCTGCTGCCCGGCCCCTCACCCCTCGTGATCGGTGCCCGCCCCCTCACCTCCGTGATGTGCTGCGCGATCCCTGTCCTCCTCCATCTGTCATAGTGCCACCGCTCCCTCCGATCTGCTGTCCGGCCCCTCCTCCTCATGATCGGTGCCCGCCCCTCCCCTCCGTGATGTGCTGCTCGCCCCCTCCCCTACGTTATGTGCTGCTCGCCCCCTCCCCTACGTGATGTGCTGTACGCTCCCCCCATCTCTCACCCCCGTGGTCAGCTACCCGCCCCCTCCCGTCACCCCCGTGATCTGTGCTCCCTCCCCTGTCACCCCCGTGATGTGTGCTCCCTCACCTGTCACCGCCGTGATGTGTGCTCCCTCCCCTGTCACCCCCGTGATGTGTGCTCCCTCACCTGTCACCCCCGTGATGTGTGCTCCCACACCTGTCACCACCGTGATGTGTGCTCCCTCCCCTGTCATCCCCGTGATGTGTGCTCCCTCACCTGTCACCGCCGTGATGTGTGCTCCCACACCTGTCACCGCCGTGATGTGTGCTCCCACACCTGTCACCGCCGTGATGTGTGCTCCCTCCCCTGTCACCCCCGTGATGTGTGCTCCCTCCCCTGTCACCCCCGTGATCTGTGCTCCCTCACCTGTCACCGACGTGATGTGTGCTCCCACACCTGTCACCGCCGTGATGTGTGCTCCCTCCTCTGTCACCCCCGTGATGTGTGCTCCCCCCCTGTCACCCCCGTGATGTGCGCTCCCTCCCCTGTCACCCCCGTGATGTGCGCTCCCTCCCCTGTCATCCCCGTGATGTGCGCTCCCTCCCCTGTCACCCCCGTGATGTGCGCTCCCTCCTCTGTCACCACCGTGATCTGTGCACCCTCACCTGTCACCCCCGTGATCTGTGCTCCCTCACCTGTCACCCCCGTGATCTGTGCTCCCTCACCTGTCACCGCCGTGATCTGTGCTCCCTCACCTGTCACCCCCGTGATGTTTGCTCCCTCACCTGTCACCCCTGTGATGTGTGCTCCCTCACCTGTCACCCCGTGATGTGTGCTCCCTCACCTGTCACCCCCGTGATCTGTGCTCCCTCACCTGTCACCGCCGTGATCTGTGCTCCCTCACCTGTCACCCCCGTGATCTGTGCTCCCTCACCTGTCACCGCCGTGATCTGTGCTCCCTCACCTGTCACCGCCGTGATCTGTGCTCCCTCACCTGTCACCCCCGTGATCTGTGCTCTCTCACCTGTCACCCCCGTGATCTGTGCTCCCTCACCTGTCACCCCCGTGATCTGTGCTCCCTCACCTGTCACCCCCGTGATCTGTGCTCCCTCACCTGTCACCCCCGTGATCTGTGCTCCCTCACCTGTCACCCCCGTGATCTGTGCTCCCTCACCTGTCACCCCTGTGATCTGCTGTCCACTCTCCCTCCACCTCTCACCCCCATGATCTGCGCTCTGCTCACCTGTCTCCCCGTGATCTGCGCTCTCTCACCTCTCACCCCCGTGATCTGTGCTCTGCTCACCTGTCTCCCCCGTGATCTGCGCTGCGCTCCCTCTCCCACCTCTCACCCTCCCCGATCTGCTGCCTCCTTCATCTCCTGTCATCCTGCTGCCTAGATCCATCCTGTAGGGTAACTATCCCCAATCTCACCTCCCACTCCCCTTCCCCCATCCTCTGCCGCTCCTGCATTCACTGCGCCCTCTCCCATCTGCCCCCACCCTATCCCAGCTGCCGCCGTCTCACATTCACAGATGCTCCCTTTATATGCCGCTGCCCCCCCATCTGCTGCCGCCCAATCTGCCGCCCGTCAATCTGCCGCTGTTCTGATCCATCCTGTAAGTATTGTTCGTGGCTCTTTTCTAACTATCCCCAATCGCATCTCCCACTCCCTCCCCCCCCTCCTCCCCCACCTGCCTGCCGCCAAGTGCTGATCAGCTACGTGATTGGCTGATCAGGTACATAATTGTTGCTCTAGTTTTTGCTTTTTTTGTGCACCCCAAATAAAAAAAACAAAACAAAACATGTACAATTAGGTGCCTGATCAGCAATCGTCCTGCAGTCGTACTCGACTTTGGACAGGACTTCTTTTTTCCATCCCACCTAGTCCCCCCCCCTTTTTTGCAGAACATTTGTGCGTGCGCCCTATTTTTTTTTCTATGCCATGGGGGTCTAGTTTCCAAAATGGGGTCACATGTGGGGGAGCTCCACTGTTTTGGCACCTCAGGGAGTCTCCAAACAAAACATGGAATACGCTAATTATCCCAGACAATTTTGCGTTTGAAAAGTCAAATGACGCTCCTTGCATTCTGAGCCCTGCTGTGAACCCAAACATTTGATTTCCACCACATATGAGGTGTCTGTGTACTCAGGAGAAATTGCACAATACATTTTATGGTGCAATTTTTCCTGATACCCTTGTGAAAAAAAAGCTACCTGGTTGAAGTAACAATTTTGTGGTAAAATTTTTTTTTTTATTTGCACGGCTCAACTCTATTGCTCAATAAACATCTAGATAAATGCCATGAGGTGTCTAGTTTCCAAAATGGGGCCACATATGGGGGAGCTCCACTGTTTCGGCACCTCAGGGGCTCTCCAAACGCAACATGGTGCGGCTAACGATTCTAGCTAATTTTCTGTTCAAAAAGTCAAATGGCGCTCCTTCCCTTCTGAGTCCCGTCGTGCGCCCAAACAGTGTTTTTTCACCACATATGAGGTATCTGCGTGCTCAGAAGAAATTGCCCAACAAATTTTGGGGGTTCATTTAATCCTACTACCCTTGTGAATATGCAATATTTGAGGCTAAATTAACATTTTTGTTGCAAAAAGTAAAATATTCATTTTTTCCTTCCACATTGCTTTAGTTACTGTGAAGCACCTGAAGGGTTAATAACCTTCTTGAATGTGGTTTTGAGTAGCCTGAGGGGTGCTGTTTTTGGAATGGTGTCACTTTTGGGTGTTCTGTGTCATGTAGACCTCTCAAAATCACTTCAAATGTGATGTGGTCCCTAAAAAATGTGGCTTTGTAAATTTTGTTGTAAAAATGAGAAATTGCTCATAAACTTTGAACCTCTATAACTTCCTTAATTTTTTTTTTTTCCCCCAAATTGTTCTGATGTAAAGTAGACATGTGGGAAATGTTATTTATTAATTATTTTGTGTCATATGTCTCGTTGGTTTTAGAGCATAAAAATTAAAATGTTTGAAAATTACAAAATTTTCAAAATTTTCGTGAAATTTCCGTTTTTTTCACAAAGAAACGCAAAAAATATCGGCCTAAATTTACCACTAACATGAAGCCCAATATGACACGAGAAAACAAACTCAGAATCACCGGGATCCGTTGAAGCGTTCCAGAGTTATAACCTCATAAAGTGACACTGGTCAAAATTGCAATAAATGGCCTGGTCTTTAGGGTCAAAATAGGCTTGGGGCTGAAGGGGTTAATGCTGCATTTACTTCCTGGGAAAAGATTTCAAGAATCTCCAAAGACAAAATGACTTTTGAAGTCTTTAAAAATACAGAGATAAAAAATATAGATTTGTCAAACAATACGGAGACAGTAGATAGATGGATCCAGTCAGGGATAAAATACATAAAAAATATATACGATGGTGCAAATTTCACCTCATTCTTACAACTTAAACTACAAAATAATATACCAGATAAAGATCTGTATTTCTTCCTAGAAATAAGGAAAACCATCCGGAAACTTATAGAACCCAAATGTAAAATAAACAAATTTATACTTAAATTGATAAACAACAAAAATAATAAACTAATATGGAGTCATAAGAACATCTATCATGCCTACAATTCTGAACTCACCACAAGAAAATTGATACACATATCCAGTTGGGAAAAGGACTTGAAAGTAGAATTCACCCAAGTCCAATGGGATAAAGTCCGTAAAAACACATACCTTTCCAATATCTGCGCTACATTACATGAAGCTTATTATAAGATTTATACCAGATAGTATTTCACCTGGACAAAGGAGCTAAAATATTCCCAAGCCAAAAACCAACATGCAGGAGAGGTTGCGATACAAAAGGTGACATTGTGCATATTTCTTGGAGCTGTCCTAGAATCAGAAGCTTATAGCAGAAAGTGTCTAAAATAATAAATCTGATAATGCACTCAAAAATAAGTCTAACCCCACAATTAGCTCTCTTATTGATAGATTCGGATACAATAAACATAAAATACAGGGCCATCGTAATTCATATCCTTCTACTTACCAAAGTCGAATTGGCAGCACGTTGGAAATCCAATAAAATTCCAGATATTTACGATCTAATAGAAAAAATATCCCTTCATAAGTTCTATGAAGAGAAGCATGCTCTAATTAATAACTCTTGGAACAGATTTCATAAAAAATGGGACCCATGGACTGACTTTATTAACAACAATACATAAAATTTTAAATCTAATCTAGTTCTAATTCTTGTATAAACGTAATACACGATACTTATTCAATTAGTTTAATAAGAAAATTATTTGTTTACATCCATCTCCTGACATATTTTATTTGAAAATCATACGTTGTAAATTTTTAATCTGACTGTATGTCATAGTTTTTACCAATGTTATTTGTTTTGTTTCTCCTTTTGTATATGTCTACTGTATATTATTTGTTTGATATAGCATGAAGTAATGCTATACAGCACATTCTGTTTTATTGTTTTTGTTAGAACTGTTTTATGTATAAACTTTGAAAACCTAATAAAAATTATTGAATCATAAAAGAACGCCATATTAAAATTATTTATTTGCAAAAACTTTCTTTCTGACTGATCAAATATGTTATTATCAATGGCTCTTTGTATCATGTCTTTATAGGCTACCATGGCTATCTCATAATCAGTCCATTCCACTATATGATAGTAGGTAGGGTCAGATAGTATCCTTAGGGCTTCACTTATATATTCCCCTCTGTCTTGGATTACTATGCCTCCTCCCTTACCGGCAGATCTGATGACAATCTCCTGATTTACGTTTAAATTTTTTTAATGCTATTCTCTCTTTCTTGGAAAGATTGTGCTGTAGGCACCTTTTACTATTCATAACCTCTTTTAGATCTGTCAGTATAAGGTCGCTAAAGGTCTTGATGTGGTGACCTTTGCTACCTGTAGGGTAAAATTTTGATTTGGGTCTAACTTTAGCATGAAAAAAAGAGGGGGTCTGTTGATGGAGCTGTAGTAAGCTTAGTTCTGCTCCCTTATCTCTGTAGTAAGCTCGGTTCTGCACCCTTATCTCTGTAGTAAGCTCGGTTCTGCTCCCTTATCTCTGTAGTAATCTCGGTTCTGCTCCCTTATCTCTGTAGTAAGCTCAGTTCTGCTCCCTTATCTCTGTAGTAAGCTTGGTTCTGCTCCCTTATCTCTGTAGTAGGCTTGGTTCAGCACCCTTATCTCTGTAGTAAGCTTGGTTCTGCACCCTTATTTCTGTAGTAAGCTCAGTTCTGCTCCCTTATCTCTGTAGTAAGCTCCGTTCTGCACCCTTATCTCTGTAGTAAGCTCGGTTCTGCTCCCTTATCTCTGTAGTAAGCTTGGTTCTGCACCCTTATTTCTGTAGTAAGCTCAGTTCTGCTCCCTTATCTCTGTAGTAAGCTCGGTTCTGCTCCCTTATCTCTGTAGTAAGCTCTGTTCTGCACCCTTATCTCTGTAGTAAGCTCGGTTCTGCACCCTTATCTCTGTAGTAAGCTTGGTTCTGCTCCCTTATCTCTGTAGTAAGCTCGGTTCTGCACTCTTATCTCTGTAGTAAGCTTGGTTTTGCTCCCTTATCTCTGTAGTAATCTCTGTTCTGCACCCTTATCTCTGTAGTAAGCTCTTTTCTGCACCCATATCTTGGTAGTAAGCTCCGGTCTGCTCCCTTATCTCTGTAGTAAGCTCAGTTCTGCTCCCTTATCTCTGTAGTAAGCTTGGTTCTGCACCCTTATCTCTATAGTAAGCTCAGTACAGCACCCTTATCTCTGTAGTAAGTTTGGTTCTGCTCCCTTACCTCTGTAGTAAGCTCCTTGCAGTTCCCATATCTATGTAGTCATCTTGGTTCTGTTGCAATATCTATTTCAATTTCAACTTTTAATTCTCGAGTCGTGAGCCTGTGCCGCCCCCAAATAAGCAGTTGGGCTGCTCGGATCCAGATCCGCAGTGGCACGAGGGGTCTCCGGACCCGGGGGTCGCAAGGACACTCAAATAAAAAGGGACGTATAAGTACGGGGATTGCTGTAGATACTTCGTGACGTCACCCACGGTGTGTGGTTATGTGGAATACCACTGCTGCGGTTGGGAGGCACCCAGGGGCGATGGGATGGGAGCTGGATGTTAACCCCTCCGTTGGTAGGGGTGGATGCCCCGGGGCTCAGTGCCCAGAACACGGGGAGTGATGTAGGCCGGAGGTGGCGCACTGGGCTGGATCGAGGAGTGTTGGTGTACTCATTGTTGAATAACTGCACACAAGTCTGTTGGTAAACCAAGGTGTCAGTGGCTGGCTGCCGTGTCCGGGTGTACTCAGGCCCCACACCCGGATGAGACAACCCTCACAAGGTGAGTTGTGTTTTGTTTTTTATAACTCGTGTGCGGCTGTGCCAAGGTGGGGATGGGGGGGCCAGTGCCAGCGCCAGCATGGGGTGGGGGAGAACGCACATGCCAGCATGTGGTGGGGGAGAACGTACATGCCAGCATGGGGTGGGGGAGAACGCACATGCCAGCATGGGGTGGGGGAGAATGCACATGCCAGCATGGGGTGGGGGAGAACACACATGCCAGCATGGGGTGGGGGACAACACACATGCCAGCATGGGGGGGAGAACACACATGCCAGCATGGGGGGGAGGAACACACATGCCAGCATGGAGGGGGGGACACACATGATAGCATGGGGTGGGGGAGAAACACACATGCCAGCATGGGGGGGACCCATACATGACAGCATTGGGGGGGACACATACATGCCAGCATGGGGGGGGGAAACATGCATTCCAGGATGGGGAAAACATGCATGGCAGGATGGGGAAACATGCATGGCAGGATGGGGAAACATGCATGGCAGGATGGGGCAACATGCATGCCAAGATGGAGGAAACATGCATGGCAGGATGGGGAGACATGCATGCCAGGATGGAGAAAACATACATGCCAGGATGGAGGAAACATGCATGGCTGGATGGAAAACTTGCATGCCAAGATGGAGCAAACATGCATGGCGGGATGGGGGAAACTTGCATGCCAAGATGGAGGAAACATGCATGGCAGGATGGGGAAACATGCATGCCAAGATGGAGGAAACATGCATGGCAGGATGGGGAAACATGCATGCCAAGATGGAGGAAACATGCATGCCAGGATGGGGAAACATGCATGCCAGGATGGGGAAACATGCATGCCAGGATGGGGAAAACATGCATGCCAGGATGGAGGAAACATGTATGCCAGGATGGAGGAAACATGCATGCCAGGATGGGGAAAACATACATGCCAGGATGGAGGAAACATGCCATGATAGGGTACATTTACCAGGAAGGGGAACATGCCAGGAAGGTGGACATTTACCAGGATGGGGGTACATGCTAGGAAGGGGGACATTTACCTGGATGGGGGTAAATTAACCAGGATTGGGAACATTTACCAGGATGGAGGACATTTACCAGGAATGGGGTACATGCCGGGATGGGGGAACATTTACAACGATGGGCAATATGTCAGGATGGGGTACATTTACCAGCATGGGGGAACATGCCAGAATGGGGTACATTTACCAGGATGGAGGACATTTACCAGGATGAGGTATATTTACCAGGATGGGCCATGATGGGGACAAATATACCAGAATGTAGGAAATATATATCAGGATGGGGGACATGTTTACCAGGAAGTGGCCAGGAAGGGGGACATAACTACACAATGAAGGGGGAGGGGAGCACCTCGTACGTCTTCATGGGATTTCAAGATGTTCAGACTTTGAAATGTAGATGTGGATTACAGGGTGACCTCTGATTGCATGCTATGCTAAAATCTATGTCTAATATACTGCAATTTTTTCCAGAAAGATCAATCCAACTGCTGTGTCCGGAAAAGACTGGGGCTCAGCTTCAATGTGTGGTAAGCACGAATGAGCGTGATGCCCCCTGCTGAGAAGAGAAGACTGCAAAGGTTAAGCTGGTGTCACACACAGCGACAACGACAACGACGTCGCTGCTACGTCACCATTTTCTGTGACGTTGCAGCGACGTCCCGTCGCTGTCGCTGTGTGTGACATCCAGCAACGACCTGGCCCCTGCTGTGAGGTCGCCGGTCGTTGCTGAATGTCCAGCTTCATTTTTTGGTCGTCACTCTCCCGCTGTGACACACACATCGCTGTGTGTGACAGCGAGAGAGCGACGAAATGAAGCGAGCAGGGAGCAGGAGCCGGCGTCTGGCAGCTGCGGTAAGCTGTAACCAGCGTAAACATCGGGTAACCAAGGGAAGACCTTTCCCTGGTTACCCGATATTTACCTTCGTTACCAGCCTCCGCCCTTGCTGCCAGTGCCGGCTCCTGCTCTGTGCACATGTGGCTGCAGTACACATCGGGTAATTAACCCGATGTATACTGTAGCAAGGAGAGCAAGGAGCCAGCGCTAAGCAGTGTGCGCGGCTCCCTGCTCTCTGCACTGTGACATGTAGCTGCAGTACACATCGGGTTAATTAACCCGATGTGTACTGTACCTAGGAGAGCAAGGAGCCAGTGCTAAGCGCGGCTCTCTGCTCTCTGCACATGAAGCACAGCGACGTTATGATCGCTGCTGCGTCGCTGTGTTTGACAGTAAGCAGCGATCATAACAGCGACTTACAAGGTCGCTGTTACGTCACAGAAAATGGTGACGTAACAGCGACGTCGTTGTCGCTGTCGCTTAGTGTGAACCCAGCTTAAGGTTACAATCAATTATTTACATAATAGGATTGGTTGGCACTTAGGAAAAAAAATTGGGTTTAGGGCTACAGTTTGGGCACTCGGCCTGTGAAAGGTTCACCATGACTGCTCTAGAGTCTGTCACTGTCACTGACAGACCCACTTCACTCCTCTCTGTTTCAGACTGTCACTACACTTGAACTCCAAAGTAGACTGCACTCAAACTTCAACTGACTGGTTTCCTCCCCCAGATCCTCAAGACCTATAGGTGGGTGCTCCTAATCCACTTGGTCCTGCCCACTAGTGTGTCCTTCCCACCCTGAGGGGGGTGGCTAGGATTTTGTGTCTGATGGGACCCGGTGTGGGAAGGTGTTGTGTGGGGTGTAGTACCTTCTGTGACCACCTGGCGGTGCCAGGGCATCACATTCCCCCTTGGTTGAATACAGCCCGTCTGCGGGCTGCCCGACCACTGACGTTTATTTTTCTAAAGAAACGGGAAAAAAGTAAAACAGGGTAAAACATTTTTTCCCTTTATGGGAGGCACATTTCTTCAATGTTGCATACATAAAAAAAATACATTCCCGTTTTTCTTCACCCGCCACCCAAACAACCTCGTTCCATGGTGCCACTGCTAAGAATGGTGGGCACCCCTTTTCCCCAGTCCACAGGAGTTTTGGGTAACTCGTACACGGGCCAGGTAAAACGTTCCTTACCGGCAGTCCATCTCAAGGGCCCCAAGTCTGGGGGACCCCTGGCCTGGAGGTTAGCCACCAGTTTCAGTAGTGGCTGGGCCTCGGCCTACTCCACCGCAGGCCCTTCCTCCAATCTACCTCTCCAGAGGCAGTGTAGGTGGTGAAAAATAAACAAGAAAGTAGGTAGGGGTATTTACAAGCCCCAAGAATGTTTTTGGGGTGACCTCACCAGTCCTGAGGTCGTGGTCCATGATTAAACGGCAAAAAACGGGGTTAACTCTAACAAAATTTGGTTAGGTACACGGTTGATTGGCATTTGCTTATATACACAACATATGGACACCACTCACTACAGACTAGTTTCCCTGTACCTGAGTGGTGGCTGACCTAGGTTAGGGTGTGTGGACCTTCTTAGCCCGACGGGTTCACCTAGGTTCAGTGGGATAGAGTGATGTACGGGTCCCTCACTCCTAAGGTCTGGCACAGCTGGTAGGGACTACGGGGGCGTGGTGTAAGTGTTGGTGCATCCCTGGGTGCAGGTGTTGGTGCGGTACTGATAGACCCTTCTGGCTCTGTATCTTCTTCCATGGATTGTGGGAACATTATAACGGGAACAATCACCGCTCCACTCTCCATGGGCCAACCAGCTGGGAAGTCTCCCATGATGGTGTGGATCACCTCTTTTTCCTTCTCTGTGCCTGGAGTGGGAATAGGACCTTCCTCCACTATCTTCAGCTCTGGCTCAGATTCCTCTCCAGGTACTCTTGGATTTGCCGTAACTGCATCTGGCGTTTTGTACCCCAGTCCGTGGTTGGGGAAATGGTCTCAGGAACCTCTATAGCCATGTCCACATCCACCGGCAACCTTCCAGGCCTCGCCCTCATCAGGTACGCTGGTGCACACTTGGTGGAACTGCTAGGGATGTTGTTAGACATGTCCACAAGATCAAGCAGTCTTTCAAGCCACAGGTCCACTCTTCTAGGGGTAAGGTCTTGAGCAGGTTGAAGACCAAATGGTTCATCTTCTCACACATCCCGTTAGTTTGGGCATGATATGGCGTGGTACGGATTTTCTTGCACCCATACTAACTGCAGAACTCCTGAAAGATCTCGGCTTCAAAGGCAGGACCTTGGTCAGTAAGCATCTTCTCTGGGTAGCCGTGTGGCCGGTAGAAATATGCCTGAAAGACCCTTGCTGCCATGCGAGCTGTCAGATCCTTGACGGGTACCAACCCCATGAACCTTGAGTAGTGATCCACTATCGTGAGAGCAAAGGCATATCTGCTCCTGCTTGGTGTGAGCTTCACATGATCCAGAGCAATGCGCTCCAGCAGCTGGTGGGTGACAATTGGCTGTAACGGGGCTTTCTGGCTGGTGCCTTCCTTTCTTCTTAGCACGCAGGGACCACAATCCCTACACCATGCTTTAATGGATTCTCTCATCCCAGCCCAATAAAAGCGCTCTCTCAGCAGCATTTCCAACTTCTTCCAGCGGAAGTGTCCAGCTCCATCATGATAAGCCTCTAGGACCACGGGTACGTATGTCTGTGGCACCACAATCTGACAGATCCTCTCATGCATCTTGGGGTTAATAAGTCCTCTATACAGTTAGCCTTGTTGCAGATACAGCCAGCTCCTCTCCTTCCAAAGCCTCTGGATTTCTGCTGGGGCAGTGGGCCCCAATCTGGCATCAGCTTGGGAAATCATCTCCTTCACCAGCCTGACTGCCGGATCATTATCTTGAGCTTCTTGCCACCCATGGTGGAGCAATGGGTTGAAGGCTGCCTTCTGCTGACCACTGTATGGTCTGGTATCTTCCAGACTGTCAGGTTGATGGAACGCAGACAATTCAATCTCTTCCAACTCATCTTCATCCGCCCTGTCGTTAGGTAAGTGCGGCATCCTGGATAACGCATCTGCATTGGTATTCTTTTGGCTGGCACTGTATTTTATAGTGAAATCGTAGTTCGCCAGCCGAGCTACCCAGCGTTGTTCCAGGGCTCCAAGCTATGCTGTGTCAAGGTGGGTCAGGGGATTGTTGTCCGTGTATGCAGTGAATTTTGCAGAAGCGAGGTAATGCTTGAACCTCTCGGTCACTGCCCAGACGAGGGCCAGGAACTCCAGCTTAAAGGAACTATAATTCTCAGGATTCCTTTCCGTGGGGCGGAGCTTCCTGCTTGCATAGGCTATTACCTTCTCCTTGCCATTCTGTATCTGAGACAGGACAGCACCCAAGCCCACGTTACTGGCATCAGTGTATAAGATAAACGGAAGACAGTAGTTGGGATAGGCCAGAATCTCTTCTCCGGTCAGAGCTGACTTCATCTGTTGAAAGGATTCTTCCTGTTCCTCATTCCAGACGAATGGGGAACTAGAGATCTTCCCATGCTTTGGTTGCCCCACCAGGAGATCTTGCATAGGAGCTGACATCTTGGTGTAGCCTTTGATGAAGCGACGGTAATAGCCCATCAGGCCCAGGAATTGCCTCACTTCTCTGACAGTGGTAGGTCTTGGCCAGACCTGAATGGATGTAATCTTCTCTGGATCCGGTGCTACACCTTCTGCATTAACCACATGCCCGAGATATTGAACTTTGGGTTTCAGCAGATGGCACTTGGATGGCTTCAGTTTCATGCCATACCTGGAGAGGGCCTCGAATACTTCGCCAAGATGTTCCAGGTGTGCTTCAAACGTCTTGGAGTAGACGATGACATCGTCCAAGTATAGCAGGACCGTTTCAAAATTGCGATGTCCCAAGCAGCACTCCATCAGCCTCTGGAAGGTTCCTGGTGCATTACACAACCCAAAGGGCATGCTGTTGAACTCGCAGAGACCCATCGGGGTAGCGAAAGTGGTCTTCTCCCGGTCCTCCTCTGCCACAGACACCTGCCAGTAACCGCTAGTAAGGTCAAGAGTTGAAATGTAATTTGCAGTCCTCAAGGCAGCCAAGGATTCTTCAATACGGGGAAGAGGGTATGCATCTTTATGAGTTATTTGGTTGATCTTCCGGTAATCCACACACATCCTCATTGTGCCGTCCTTCTTTTTCACTAGGACCAATGGAGGGGTCCAGGAGCTACAGCTATCACGGATGACCCCTGCCTCCTTCATGCTCCTCAACATGTCCTTGGCGCATTGGTAATGTGCAGGTGGAATGGGCCTATATCTCTCTTAGATGGGTGGATGCGCACCTGTGGGAATATGGTGTTGGACCCCCTTGATCCTCCCAAAGTCTAACGGGTGTTTACTAAAGACTTGCTTATACTCCTGCATTACCCTGTAAACCCCTTTGTGGTGTGTAGGTGTGGAGTCAGTGCCTACATGTAGTTCCTACACCACTCCTCTAGCTGCTCTGGTTGACTATCACTGGTCGACTGGGATGCAGTGATTGTGGAAGCTGTTGTCTGGATGGCATGGGTGTCTACTGTGAACAACTTAGCAATGGTGGCATAACGGGGTAGCTTAACCTCTTCCTCTCAGCAATTCATCATCCTCACGGGCACTCTCCCCTTCCGGACATCAATTACTCCCTTGGCTGCCAATACCGTGGGCCAGGGCTCTGACGGCAGAGGCTCCACTACTCCACTGTTGGGTAATCCTGTCCACGGGTACCTACTGCTGCCCTGCACCAAATCATCATCTCACTCCGCAGAGGCACTACTAGAGGCGCTACATTCATCACTCATAAACCACCAATCTCTCCACCAGACAAGTTCACTTGTTGCCGCTGCAGGAGGGCCCGGATTTCACGTTGCAGCGCCCTCTGCCAGCCCACTCCTGCAGTTGCAGACAGCTGTTGCAGCAAATGTAATACTTCTCCCATACAATTCTCAATAACATTAGTCCCTAGGACCATTTTTGGGTTACGGTCGCTAGGGTCATTCTGCACCACAATTAGTCCTTGATGCTCTAGCTCCACTCGCCCCACCTTCAGAGTCACCTCTTTGAACCCCACTTGGGTAATGGGGAGTTCATTGGCCGCAATGATAGTAAGGCCGGAGTCTTGTGGGGTGAGTTCATCATCAGACCAGTAGCGCTTATAAAGTACATAGGGTATGGTTGTTACCTGCGAGCCAGTGTCCAGAAGTGCAAACGTCGGGATCCCGTCCACAGCAAGGGATCTCACAGAAGCATTAGATGACGTCGAGAATCGCGGCCGCCGCAATAACCTCAGAATCCGAGGCCTTCCTGAGGTGGTAGACTCCAGAGATCTCCCATGGGTTCTACAACGGGTGTTTAACAAAATTCTTGATGCTCCCCCTGCTAATGAGATAGAGCTGGATAGGGCTCACAGAGCTTTGGGGCCCAGATCATCTGACCCTAACCGTCCCCGAGACGTCATTTGCAGGATCCATCACTACGTGCAAAAAGAGGCCATCCAGCAAAAGCTCAGAGACGGCGCCTCAGCTCTCTTCCAAAAGGTCAAGCTCCAGATCCTGCCGGACCTATCTCGCCTCACCCTTCAGAGGAGACGAGCCCTAAGACCACTTCTGGATCTGCTTAGTGCACACAACCTCACTTACAGCTGGGGATTCCCGTTCCGCCTGCAGGTACGACATGATGGCCAAATGCATATTCTTCGTTCCCCTTGGGACTTTGATTCCTTCACAGCGGCCCTCCGCATCCCGCGGATTGAGATCATGGACTGGCCGGGCATCCCTCTGGAGCCCGAGGGAGGCCCGACGCGACATCGTTCCAGAGACCGCCGTCAATGAGATAGATGAACTTTCGTCAAAAGAATCCTTGCTTCTCGGTTCCGTATAAATCTGGTTGTTTTCCTGAGTTATGGGGGGGGGGGTTCTATCTCAGGGACTTTTCATTTTACAGTCTTGCCAACTGAAGTTGTGGCGTTCTACATTTGCCTGATTTTCACTGATGTCGATTAACTTTTTCTTTTAGGCTGTATGCTCTGCTGGTGTGTGGAGACTCTTATGCAGTATGAGCCCGGGGAGTCCACCTTGAGGTCCCCCTGTCCCATAAACTTGGGGACCCAGATTCGAAGCTTGACAAGATGTCTTTCTCTTGATTCTCCCTTTCTCTATGCTTTCTCTCTCAATTCTGCTTCTGGACCATGGCTAGTGGGCTTTCACTTCTGTATTGAACACCTTAATCTGGGGCAGCAAGGGGGGCCCCTCTCCCCTTGGTAGAAAGCCTAGCCCCCCACAGGGGTCCAACGTCTTTAGGACGTTTAACTTCTTTATCCCAGCTAGTGGACTGAGCCCATTAGTCCACATCTTTTTAGTGTTCTACTCTATCTCTACCTCCTCGACCCTCCTCTCATTTAACCTCTAATCCTTCCTTCTTTCCCTTTGTTTCCTGCTCTCTTCCTCCTTTCAATCCTAGCTCCCTCCCCTTCCTCTCTCATCCCTCTTTTCTCTCTCCCACCCTCCTTGCCTCCCCCGTCCCTAGACTAAATACCTCATATCGTGGAGCAATGGCGCAGATTAATGTTACCTCTTACAACACCAGGGGTCTCAACTCGCCTCAGAAGAGATCGCAAATTTTATTTGAAATGCACAAAAAATGGATCCACATACTTATGTTGCAGGAGACTCACTTCAAGGAAGGCCATCTCCCTGCACTGAAGGACAGGAACTACACCTCCTGGTTCCACAGCCCCAACCCGGCTTCCAGGTCTGGGGGGGTCTCTATTATCCTTCACAGGTCTTTGACCCACACGATTGTGGATTCCTTGGCCATCCTCGGAGGTAGGTTTATTTTTTTGAAATTATGCATTGGCTCCACCGTATACACAATTGCCAACTGGTATCTCCCCAACAGGGATCCCTCTCGGGCCTGCGCCTCTATTCTGTCCCGTCTGGCTGAATTTTCTGAGGGCGTGTTAGTAGCTGGTGGAGACTTTAACCTCACACTTGACCCAGACATAGACACCTCGTCAGGGCGTCATTTTATACCACGCAGAAAACTTAAGGCCCTTAAACGTGACATTCAAAATATGCAGTTGGTGGATGTATGGCGTGCCCTATACCCCACCACAAAAGATTACTCCTACTACTCCCCAGCCCATTCATCATATAGCCACCTCGACATGATCCTCCTGAGCCAACATGTCCTGACGTGGCAGGTTGGAGCGTCTATTGGGAACCTTTCTCTCTCCGATCACGCCCCGGTCTTTGCTCACTTCACTCCTCCAAATAGCTCACAGCGCCCATGGACTTGGCGCCTCAATGAAAATTTGCTTAATGATCAATTGTGCTGTAGTGAAATACGGAGCCACATATCTGAATTCTTGGAAAATCATGCCAGCGACCCGACTCCTCTTCCGACACAATGGGAGGCGCTAAAGTGTGTAGTTCGAGGTTTATTAATGAAACATGGCTCTAGATTCAAGAAGGAGAGGTCTTCCCTTTTCACAGAGCTCCTACAGCAGATTGCCTCTTTGGAAGCTGCACACAAGCACTCCCTTTCCGCCATGGTTTATGCGGACCTCACAAAGGCTAGGGAGGGGCTGAGGGACATTCTCGATCAAAGGTACAGGAGACAAAGGGCCAAGTTAAGTCGATATTTATATGAGCATTCAGACAAGTGTGGGACAGCCTTGGCTCGTTTTCTGCACCCCAGAAATGCTATTGGCCATGTTCCAAAAATCCAGACCAGTGGGGGGGGACCCGACCCAAGATCCCATCCAAATTGGAAACCTGTTCCGTTCGTTCTATGATGACCTCTATAATTTGAAGGGACAGTTTAGAGATATGCCGCCACAATCTTTCCAGCGTAAAGTTAACGAATATGTGCAGCAAATTGCACTCCCTCAGATCTCTGAAAGGGATGCGGTAGCCTTGGAAGAGGACTTCTCCACAGAAGAGATCCTTGCCATAATTAAAGCCTCGTCGAATGCTAAGAGTCCGGGTCCGGACGGATTTACCTCCAAATTTTATAAGATATTTGGTGACCAAATTGTCCCTTTCCTCACGAGGGTTTTTGGCTCTGTATCTGGAGACTCACCCTTTGTCGCCCAGTCCCTAGAAGCCCATATTAGTGTTCTACCCAAACCGGGGAAGGATCATTCATCTGTCTCTAGCTACAGACCTATCTCCCTCATCAATGCTGACATCAACATTTTTGCCAAGGCTCTCGCCAATAGACTGGCTCCACTTCTTCCCGATATTATTCACACTGATCAGGTTGGCTTTGTATTGGGTCGTGAGGCCAGCGACAATACCAACAAAACCCTTATTCTTATGGCGTGGGCTAAGGCCAGAGGTCTCCCTACGTGCCTTTTCTCCATTGATGCAGAGAAGGCCTTTGATAGAGTCAGCTGGGAGTTTGTGATGGCCTCTCTGCGGCAGGTGGGACTGGGAGACAAATTCATTGAAAGGGTCTCTTCCCTTTATAGGAATCCCTCTGCCAGGGTCAAAGTCAATGGGTTTCTCTCATTACCAATTGCAATACATAATGGTGCACATCAGGGGTGCCCCCTTTCCCCCCTACTTTATGTCCTGGTTATGGAACACCTTGCCGTGACCATCAGAAACAATTCCAGTATCCACGGGATAGGGGTGGGGGGTGGGGAATGCAAGGCAGCTCTTTACGCAGATGATCTATTTCTGTTCATTTCACAGCCTCGCCTTTCCTTCCCCTCACTTATTCAAGAGTTTGAAAAATTCAGTCACCTCAGCAACTTTAAGGTCAATTACCCCAAATCCGAGGCATTAAACATATATCTCCCTGATGCTGAGGTGGATCATATCAAGAAAAATTTCCCCTTCAAGTGGCAGGACTCCGCCATTACTTACTTAGGGATAACAGTCCCCGTGGATCTCTCAAAACTATATCAGCTTAACTACCTTCCCCTTCTCAACAGGACAAGAAAGGATCTTACCTCATACAATAGTAAAAGACTATCCTGGTTTGGACGAATAAATGTTATCAAAATGGACGTTTTGCCTCGCTTTTTGTACTTGTTCCAGACGGTCCCCTTGGTTCCTCCTGCGGCCTTTTTCTCCAGCCTGCAGTCAGTTATCACGCGCTTCGTGTGGGGAGGTAAGCGCCCGAGGATAAGCTTCACTACCCTTTGCAGACTTAAAAGCCGGGGGGGGGCTGGATTGCCCAACCTTAAACTCTATCAGAAAGCGGCTCTACTGATGCGATTACTAGATTGGCAATATCATGGGGCCACAAAGCAGTGGGTAAGCCTAGAAGAAATGGACCACGAGATCCCCTTGCGTTACCTCCCTTGGATTAGCTCGGGCTCCAGGGGCCAGCCTCTCTCTGAGGTTGATCTCTTGAGGGCGACATTGAGGACGTGGGATTTAGAAACCAAAAGGGGTCGTCTGTCCAGGGGGCGCGGTCCCCTCTCCCCTATCTTTTCAAACCCAGATTTTGCCCCGGCTGTTGGGCCCGATGTTTTCCTGTGCCGGAGGAGGAGCGGGGACGTGCGATTCTTTCACATACTTCAGGGATCCCCATTGCCCACATACGACTTGCTCTCTACCTCTGTCTTGGGAGGGGCCATACCCTGGTTTGAATACTTCCAGATCGGGTCTTTCTTGACCGGATCAGGCCAGGAGGCACTTTATGCTGCCCCCCCTCCTCGTTTGAAAAGCTCTTTCTTTTGGAAGAGGCTCCGGGACATACCCTGTCCCTTATCTATAACCTTTTGATCCAGATGGGGGATGTGGATGAGCTCAAATTTGTGGGGGGATAGAGTAGAGACTTGGGCGTGACTATCCGGGTTGAGGAATGGAGGACTGCTTTTCTTTTCACTCACAAATTTTCTAGGGCTTGTTCGGTCCAGGAAAAGGGTTATAAAATTCTCACCCGCTGGTACCGCTGCCCTCATGCCCTACACGCAATCTTCCCTTCAGTGTCAGACAGATATTGGCGGTGTAATCACGAGAGGGGGGATATGTTGCATATATGGTGGAGCTGTAGCCTCATTAAGCCTTTTTGGAGTGGGGTCTTCTCGGCATACAATAACATTAGTGGGGAGGCCCTCTCTGGTTCTCCACAAATCGCTCTCTTATCTATCCTACCGGGGTCTGTAAATTCTCAGAAAATGGGACTATTGCGGTTTTGTCTAGCGGCTGCTCGAGCCGTGATCCCCAGACACTGGAGGTACACCCGTGCCTCCGCCTTGGATGAGTGGCTTGAGGAGATGGCCTCCCTTTACAGAATGGAGAGTCTCACTGCTGAAATTCAGGATGCTAGTGAAAAATTTATTAAGATCTGGAGTCCCTGGGTCATTTTTTTGGATTCTCCGGACTTCAGGTCCCTCTTTGGGGCGAGTTGAGACTCTACCTAGATTTTCCCTGCTAGTTATTCCCGGCCTTTCTTGCCCTTCCCCCATGATCCTTTTCCCCGTCATCATTCACTTTGTCTACTTCCCTCTTTCTTTCTCTCTTTATTTCTTTTCCTTCGACTGACCATTATGTGCCTCTATGGTATGAATGGTAAATCTTTGCTGTTTATGGTATAATTTATGGATTTTATACTTTTATAATGGTTCAAGACAGAATGATATAAATGTTCTTAAATGTTCTTTATTGTAACAAACTGTATATGGCTACAACCATGCAAAGCCTTTCATGTTTCATTGCATTCTTGTTTTGTTTTTTTTTGTCTCTATTTGGGGATTTGCCTTGGTCTGCAGCCCTGCTTATTGTAACCAACCTTAATTTTTCAATAAAAAAGAGATAAACATAAAATTATTATTATTATTAGTATTATTATTATCTCTGTATATGAATAATAATATTTAAAATTTAATAAGAAAAAGTATAGCTTATTTTAAGTTTTCACATTTTTTATCATAAAAATTATAATAATTTTATTATTTTATTTCCCTCAGAATTTCTCAGTAAAAGCAAATTGATGAAGTATTACATTTTATTTATAAATTTATTTTTATCCTCAAACAGGTAATATATATGTTATAATGTGTAAGGCAAATCGCGAAAGCATGCTAAATAATTATTATTATTTTCTCAGGTAGCAATCGTCAGGAGGAAGATCAGTTGTTTTAACATCTTTCTTTTAGGAATATGAATACATATATCTTCCTTAGTGCTATTTTGGGAATGTAACTAATATGTGTAATCTGAGTTTTGGAGTGGAATGCTTACACTTGCTTGCCTTTTTGGAATGTTTTTTGTCTTTAATCAAAAGCATGGGACTTTGAATTACTGAGCTAATAATAAATGACTGTCCTGTTAGAGGTCAAACGTACAGTATGTAATTATCAAAGGTACCTGGTACTCATGAGTATATGTAATATTTAATTTGTATATTTCAAGAAGTACTTCAAATTAGTTGTCATATCTTTGAAATGCGCATAGAAAAATTGGAAAATCAAAAAGGGATATGTGTTTGTCAACGGTTTTCTATGTGGATGTATATGTTAAAGAACCGTTACAGTCTTGTGTACATATATGTGTGTATGAATGATTGACTGTCTGAGCAGCTGCTGATGATCATTACTTGTCCAAAGAGTTTGAAGTTTAAAAGAAAAACAAACTACTTCTTAATTTCAAAGTTTATATGTTTAGTTATAGTTTATTTATAGTTAGAATAAATAAGTTATAGTACATAAGTATTAATAATGAAGGAATTTATACAGAATATATTTTATTCATAGACATATTTCTTTAGTATAGATTGTCATGATCCATATCAAAGGTTAACTCTGAAGAATGACATTCTAGTGTTACTTATTTTACTGATACACAGATTGGTAATCATTTTCTTTTCAAATATCATAGTATCATAGTATCATAGTTTTTAAGGTTGAAGGGAGACTCTAAGTCCATCTAGTTCAACCCGTAGCCTAACATGTTGATCCAGAGGAAGGCAAAAAACCCCAATGTGGCAAACAAGTTCCAATGGGGAAAAAATTTCCTTCCTGACTCCACATACGGCAATCAGACTAGTTCCCTGGATCAATACCCTGTCATAAAATCTAATATACATAACTGGTTATATTAAATTTTTCAAGAAAGGCATCCAGGCTCTGCTTAAATGTTAGTAGTGAATCACTCATTACAACATCATGCGGCAGAGAGTTCCATAGTCTCACTGCTCGTACAGTAAAGAATCCTCGTCTGTGATTATGATTAAACCTTCTTTCCTCAAGACGTAGCGGATGCCCCCGTGTTCCAGTCGCAGGCCTAGGTGTAAATAGATCTTTGGAAAGGTCTCTGTACTGTCCCCTCATATATTTATACATTGTGATTAGATCTCCCCTAAGCCTTCGTTTTTCCAGACTAAATAACCCCAAGTTTAATAACCTGTCTTCGTATTGCAGCCCCCCCATTCCTCTAATAATCTTGGTCGCTCTTCTTTGCACCCTCTCCAGTTCAGCTATGTCCTTCTTATATATCGGTGACCAGAATTGTACACAGTATTCTAAGTGCGGTCGCACTAGTGACTTGTACAGAGGTAGAACTATATTTTTTTCATGAACACTTATACCTCTTTTAATACATCCCATTATTTTATTAGCCCTGGCAGCAGCTGCCTGACACTGTCCACTAAAGTGAAGTTTACCATCCACCCATACACCCAAGTCTTTTTCTGTGTCTGTTTTACCCAGTGTTCTACAATTAAGTACATAATCATAAATGTTATTTCCTCTACCCAAGTGCATGACCTTACATTTATCTACATTAAACTTCAATTGCCACTTCTCAGCCCAATCCTCCAATTTACATAAATCTCCCTGTAATATAAAATTATCCTCCTCTGTATTGATTACCCTGCAGAGTTTAGTATCATCTGCAAATATTGAAATTCTACTCCGCAGGCCCCCAACAAGGTCATTTATAAATATGTTGAAAAGAAGCGGGCCCAATACTGACCCCTGTGGTACCCCACTATGAACTGAGACCCAGTCCGAGTACATACCATTAATAACCACCCTTTGTTTCCTATCACTGAGCCAGTTTTTAACCCAGTTACACATATTTTCCCCTATCCCCATTATTCTCATTTTATGTACCAACCTTTTGTGTGGCACCGTATCAAAAGCTTTTGAAAAGTCCATATACACAACATCCACTGCATTTCCCTGGTCCAGGCTTGAACTTACCTCTTCATAGAAGCTGATCAAATTAGTTTGACAGGATCGATCCCTCATAAACCCATGTTGATACTCTGTCATAAGGTTATTTTTCTTGAGATACTCCAGTATAGCATCTCTCAAGAAACCCTCAAGGATTTTACCAACCGTAGAGGTTAAACTTACCGGCCTATAATTTCCCGGCTCAGTTTTTGTCCCTTTTTTGAATATTGGCACCACATTTGCTATGCGCCAGTCCTGCGGTACCGACCCTGTTATTAAGGAATCTGAGAAGATTAAAAATAATGGTCTATCTATCACAGAACTCAATTCCTGTAGTACTCTGGGGTGTATGCCATCCGGGCCCGGAGATTTGTCAACCTTAGTGATTTCGAGGCGGCGGCGTACTTCCTGCTGGGTTAAGCAGGTAATATTCAAGGGTGAATTTATGGCATCACTGGTCATGTCATCTGCCATGGCATTTTCTTGTATAAAAACCGTAGAAAAAAAGTCATTCAGCAGGTTGGCTTTACCCTCATCCCCTTCCACCATTTCACCAAGACTATTTTTAAGGGGGCCAACACTATCGCTTTTCAGTTTTTTACTGTTTATGTAGTTAAAGAATATTTTAGGATTATTTTTACTTTCTCTCGCAATGAGTCTCTCTGTCTCAAACTTAGCTAACTTAATTTGCTTTTTACATATTTTATTTAATTTTCTATAATTATATAATGCCTCATCACTACCTACCCTCTTTAATTCTTTTAAGGCTTTCTGTTTTTCTTTTATTGCTTCCCTTACAGCTCTATTTAGCCATAGGGGTTTCCTCCTATTTCTAGCATGTTTGTTCCCATAGGGTATATTTTCTGCACAAGCCCTATTCAGGATGCTCATAAAAGTCTCCCATTTGCTTTGTGTACTTTTATTACTTAGTACATCATCCCAGTTTATTGCACTAAGATCATCTCTCAACCGTTTAAAATTTGCTTTCCTGAAGTTTAGTGTCCTTGTAGCCCCTCTACTATACATCTTACTAAAGAATACATGAAAACTTATTATTTTGTGATCACTATTCCCCAAGTAACCCCCAACTTGTAAATATGGTCTTGAAGATATACAACATAAATGTTAATTTAATTTAATCGTGATATATTAATTTTTTCATAACATCATATTTCATGATATTAAAAGAGAAAGGTTTGGTCTAAATTATATATGTATATTTGATTATAATACATGTCTATACAATATTTTAATAATTAATATTTCAACTACAAAGGAAAAATTGAAGTATGTATAATCACAATGCTTTTACATACTAAAGAAGAGTATTGTCAGCAAGGTTATATGACTTAATTATTTCTATAGGTTAATGATATGACAGGCATGGAAATCATATAAGATATTGGTAATATTAAGGTTATGTGTTATTAAGGACATAAGTGTCATATACATAGAAGGCCTTATTTTTATTCCAACTTTTATCCTTGATTTTTTTTTCTGATTTTCATTTTTCCTTTTTATTCTTATTTTTTTATTTTGATTATTTTTATTTAATATTTAAATTTTTAATCAAAATTTTAATTCTACAATTTTTATTTTTCCTTCTATATTTTAATATCTCAATTGAGAAAACACTTCAATATTTAGTTAAGTAATATCTAATATAAGAATATTACTTTATTAAATATGAATCATATTAAAAGGGAAAGTTCCAATTTGGAAGAAAAGAACACTTCATTCATCAATATATTCAATTATTTACTTCCTAGTAATACATTATTCTTACATTAGTATGTTAACGCAATAAGGATGAAATATTGGTTATAGTTACACATTTTCTTATATAGTAGGTTATTTAATAAATAATAGACAAATCAAATAAATTAAATTAGAGTAATAAAGATGGAAAATCGAGGTACATCTAGGTTTACCTTCCTATATTTAAATATATTATATTTTTTAATCAATAATAAGCATTTATAATGAGTAATATTGTGTTTTGATGGAATCATCCAGTCTTTTCTAAAAAGTTATTTGCTTTGGTTTAGAATTTTACAAATGATCTAACTAAATAAGCCACATTGTTGCCTTTCATATTTATAATATGGTACATGTTATATGTACATATTATATTATTTCATATTTAGGATTACAGTTTGGTTATATTCAAACACATTGCCACCTATGGGTTGGAAAGGTAATTACACCAATGACAAAAAAAGGTTATTACATGAAAATACTATCGTTTATACCATTATGCAGTATTATTTCATCATTTTAAGTATCAAGTATATTAATACTTTTATGATAATAATAATAATAATGACATGGTATTATAATATTAGAGTTATGATAGGCTGTGACATTTATTAGTGGTAGTATCATTGCCATATTTGGTATCTAGATTAGGGAATGAAGTCTTCAATCAAGATTACAGCAAGATAAAAGACTTTTATTAATTTTTAAAGTTAAAAGGGATTCCACAAAATGTTGCAAAAGCTGATACTCAAAGGTCCAAAAGGTAACATCTCAAATAAGACTGTGTTAAATACAATGCACTTACCGCTTCTGGACCTCAGCAAGATGGTGATCTTATGGTGCTAGGATGCAACCCTGACACATGTTCTGTGCATTAAGACCTCACCACACTTACCAGGGAGAGTAAAAGAGTGTTAAAGTTAACCCCTGTCATGCTGACCAAGAACGTCTCAACACCTGTTCTAAGAATGACAACAGGCAGCACAGAGGATAAGGGTGACTAATGTAAATTACACTGCACATATATCAGAGGCCTATGCTATTTTTCTACACTTATGAACTGTGGTTTATCAACATTAAATTATGGACTTTGATTAAATATATGGACTTTGCAATAAAGAATAAAGTTTATGGATCTAACAATGATAAATGCAATATTGGACAGTATCAAATCGATAACCAATCATTTTTTATCAAAAGATTTATTTCAAAAGACGTGTTTATGCCAGATTACATTGGAGATAAGAAGACATCATCCCAGAGGACATCAGATGGTGACCGGATCTGTTTTGCATCTTTTTTAGTTTTAGGAAAGTATAATTATGTATTTTATATGATTATCAGTCATGGCCTACCATAATATGAATCCACATTATTATATTGTTGAACATACACCATGAATAATGCAAATTGATTATTATTCATCATTATTATAGACATTAATCCACTATCACCAAAAAAGGAAAGATCTGTTATTTTAATGATGTATTAATTTATTTTGGGGGTTTAATTAATAATTTACCCGCTTCAAGGGGGAATTGTAAAAACATTAAAATTAATACATCTAGATATCAAACACTTTATAATGGAACATATTATATATGATGACAGTCATGTCTATATTGAAGGGCATAGCTTATTGATAACAGTATTTATAAGGAATTAATATTTTGAGTCTGTATTGACTATAGATAGTTGCTGACATAGTCATATATATAAATATATAGCTTTGGAAGCTGCTAGTGAGTGACCTCATGCGTTCAGCAAAATCACCCTATATGGATTGGACAGCTGCATATATCCTGTATATTTCCTGCCAGCATTGAGAAACATATGATGGTGTCTCCGCAGGCCTTCTTGCTTTGAATATTTCCCAGGGGGCATTGCTCTAGAATCACTGCGTTGAGAAACACGTGATGGTGTCTCCGCAGTGGTGGATGTTGATCTCCCTAAGGTCAACCATCCTTGCTCACATAGCTGCATATATAATGACAAATGGTGGGGGGCAAGGGGGCTCTCACTCTTGCTCCGGGAGTCGATCTACACATGTCGAAGCTGATCCATCCATCCAGCCCATTCACCCAAGACAAAGTAACATATGCCTGTCAGGTCTACAGTATCTAAGGCTTGCCTAACCATTCAGGAATCAATGAAAGATGGATGAAGATTTCTATTGATTCAGTATGAACTATTATCGAACTCTTTATGTAAGCTAACAAAGAATACTATTTCTTTGTTTTTCTTTTCTGTAATTGAATTTGGCAACCATTTTATTAGATATAAATACATCTATTTATTTTTCTACTTTTTTTGAAGTTTTCTCTTTCATGCGCTTATCACGTATTTGAAGAAAAATATATTTAAGGGATATATTTTTAACAGACTGTGGTATTTCAGGTTTGAATATCTGATTGGAATCATAGTGGCTGTGTATTAGTGTGTCTTTTAAATTTTGTAATCTTCTAGCAACTACAGAAGGTCTTGATGGTAAAATCTTTTTTAGTGTAACATCCGACAATAAAATGTTCCAATGTTTCTCTAGGTTTCTGAAAGGTTGTAATAAATCGTTCCTGGTTGTCATTATTCACACATTTTTTATGCTGACTGCTGTACGACAAATAATCTCTAAAAACCGAGATTGCTGTTTGATAGCCCTTCCGAATCTGTGTCCTGCTACATGCTCTATCTGCAAATCTATGTGCAAGGTCCTGTGATTGTCATTCACAAAAACAGGACTAGACAGTAATTCCACATATCAAATATAGAAATATTTTATTTTTAGAAAAATTAATACAGTAAGTCAGGGGTGGGGAACCCCCGGCCCACGGGCCGTATACGGCCCGTGACAACTTTTTATGCAGCCCTCGGGCACTTTTCCCGGCTGCCGGCACTTTAAATCCCACTGCCTGATGCCCTGTGGGTAGATACTAGAATGTACGGGCTCTATACAGATCCTGACATCCAGGGCCTGACTGCAGCCCATACATTCTAGGCTTATGGAAGAAGGCAGAGAAGAAAAGGATGAGCCGGCACTGATTCTTCTTTAAGATAAAATCTCTGTAATCTTTATTAGAAATATTAAAAGCATCGTGAAGGCCGAGGTATAAATCAATACATGGAAACCGGACACATCCACTATCTCTGCTCTGACATGACGCAAGGTAATACTGATTAACTACTTATGCCCCCTTGCCATTGGGACTTTTATGGGATTCTACAGATCTCCTACATAAACTGTTTACTTTACACTGTCCCTATTTGACTTTTCACGGGCCATTTTATACTCTGTACAATCCTCCATTATATTGCTGCCTGTCAGCAGGTTTTTGCCATCTGGTGGTGTGTCCTGGTACTGCTGTGGGTTGTTTTCTGGCAGGCTGTTTCCATCTAGCCTGCCACCACTGTGTGTCCTGTATCACCTTTACATTTACATTTAATAAAATTTGTATTTCACTCTGATTATCCGTGGTCCTCTCTTTTTGTATCCCCACCTCTATTTATTGGTAACTTGGGGCTACATAATTTTAGGTTCTATATTTCTTGTGGACCCCTTCCGGTCATAGGAAAGTTTGTTTAGGTTATAACGTTACTAAAATAGACTGACCCGCTGGATGGGTGGAAGGGAGGGGCGGGATGTCATGATTGCATGAAAAAACAGGTGAACATCGCCATGCATATGGACAAAAGGAACACCATACTGGGTCAATATAATCCTTAGTAAATAGTGCGTGATAAACCATAAAACATTCATTGATATATTAATAATCATTTCAATAGAGGAGCTGACCTGAAATTGCAATAGGGCTGCAAATACAAGCCCCTATATATTCATAAGAATAGAAACGAAAAATTTCATGATACAGATAGAGCTAAAAATGAAATTAGATTATGTGGGTTAGTTACCAAAGGACCCAACCCTAGGTTGATAAGTAAATTATATGGAGATCACAAGTTAAATAAAATGTAAATTTATAAGGTTCTCAACAATATTTGCAAAGTATATCAAAAAGCAGCTCCTCCAGTGAAAAAAAGGGGGGGGGGGGAAGACATGTTCAATATAAATAAGCAAGCTCCAATATGTGCATATCGTCTGACGATAAAAACACCATAAAAAAAAAATATATATACATCAGGATGAAACATGTGTGGAGCTTGACTGAAGGAATGCTCATTACAATATGTCCGAATTATGGCATCCGTGCAGGAATGGATGAATTTCATCAAAGAATGACTAGAACAAACACATAAGCATAAAAGCACCTCATTGAATGTCAGAAAACGGATCAGAAATTATTCTATATCTATCGATCTAAAAAATAAATCGCAAATCGGAGCGATAGTTAAAGCCACCTGGGTATCTTGTATTTAGCTTCAAAATCCATTTTGCCTCTGCCAAAAGCAGGGCTTGGAACCAGTCCCCCCCACGAGGGGGTCTGGGAACAGACTCTATACCCGTGATCACTAAGGAAGAAAAATCCGCTGAATGACATTCAATGTAGTGCCTGGTCAGACCAGATAAGGAGCGTTTCTTCACCAATGCAACATAGCTTAAGGAGGTCCTGTCATGAGCTGCTGGAGGTATGCGGACGTGCTCAGAGATCCTGGTTCTAAGTGCTCTAGAGGTGCAGCCGACATAGCCCTTGCGGCATAGTGTGCACGTTGCCACATAGACCACATGTGCAGAAGCACAATTAATAAATGATCGAATTACAAAGCTTTCCCCATTATTCCCTAATAGGGATTTGGTATTGTGCATGAACCTGCAAAGGCCACAACGGCCGGACCCACATTTATAAGACCCAGAGACACTGAGCCAGGTTCTGTTACATTTCTTAGATGTGAACATGCTGGGTGCCATAAGGTTCCCAATGATACGAGCTCTCTTGGCTACTATATTGATCCCCGGCTGAAGAACTGAATTTAGTATGGGGTCCTGACGTAAAAGGGGGATAAAACGCTGGATGGTCTGTTTAATTTGAAAAAAATCAGTGCTAAATGGTGTTGAAAAAGTCACACGATTTCTAGATACTGAGTAAACAGGGCGATTGTTACGGTTGCTGTGGCACTGGAGTCTATGTCCAGATTTCTTGCTACTGCACATGTGCGAGCACTGGAGACTATGTCCAGATTTCTTGCTACTGCACATGTGCAAGCGCTGGAGACTAAGTCCTATCTTGAAGCCATTGCACATGTGCAGGTGACATCATCACTGACACGAGGTCACATGTCTCTGACACCTTCTATGCCGATTGGCCGCTGGTCATGTGCTTGTGACACGTGGTCACATGTCTCTGACACCTTCTATGTCGATTGGTCGCTGGTCATGTGCTTGTGACGCTTTGCTCAGTGATAGGCCAGCGTGACGTCATTCCTGTCGTTCTGGCAGCGGATTGGCTCTGGTGTCCTCCATCTTGGATGAGGCACAGAGTCTATATAAGACCCTGACGCACGCCGCATGGCGCTCAGTCCTCTTGGTTCAAGCATGAGAGTAGACGCTCTGTGCACGTTCCTCTAGGCATCTCTCTGTCTATGCTAGGTGAGCGCTACCGGCAGGGTAGCGTTCTTATACCTTACAGCTTCGGCTGCAGTCCGTATCCTTACCTCTTAGGGGAGCGGACATAGGCAGGTGCCTGAGGCACATGGTCTGGCTGGGCCTTGTGATTCTACTCGTAGGTGGACGTTGCCGCTAGGGTAACGTTCCTTTTACTGCGTCTGGCAGTTGTTCGTATCCTCGCACTCTAGGGGAGCGAACAGAGGTAGGAGCTTTGTGCGGCTTATGCTGCTGTCCGTCTCTTTTGCACCACTAGAAGAGCGGACCTAGGCAGGTGCCATATCTAGTGGTTCGTGTCCTCGCACACAAGTGGAGCGAACGCAGGTAGGAGCTTTGTGCGGCTTACGCTGCTGTCCGTCTCTTTTGCACCACTAGAAGAGCGGACCTAGGCAGGTGCCATATCTAGTGGTTCGTGTCCTCGCACACTAGTGGAGCGAACGCAGGTAGGAGCTTTGTGCGGCTTACGCTGCTGTCCGTCTCCTTGCACCACTAGAGGAACGGACCTAGGTAGGTGCCATTTCACACTCACTGCTTTTGTCTCTGTGATCATTAACAGAGACCATTCCACACACCCTCCAAGTAAGGGAGGAATTGCCTTATTTACTAATTATATTCCTCTGTGAGTTTAACAGAGGTATTGCACTCTGCCATAGTCTGCAGCAGAGTCTTTGCACGGTGGACCCTGACTGTCTGATATTCCTTTAGGTTTTATTATCAGACAGCCCCCCGTAACATTAGGACTGAGCCAAGGGTCTGGCAGTTATGGCAGAATATCAGCAGTTACACCGTTACATACAAGTACTTGAGTCGCGGCTCAAGAGTATAGAGGATAAACCTCAGACCATGGTGACATCTGCACATGATCCTCGACTTGCTCTGCCAAACAGATATTCTGGCGATGCCAGATCATGTCGTGGTTTCATTAGTCAGTGTCAGATACACCTAGAGGTCAACTCTTCTCGCTTCTCTACGGAGAGGTCCAGAGTAGGCTTTATCATCTCCTTACTTCAGGACAAAGCCTTAGAATGGGCGACTCCCCTATGGGAGCGCTCTGATGTGGTTACTCTGAGACATCAAGACTTTCTTGATGCTCTTAAGGCGGTATTCATGGGTCCGCAGGTTACCCATGATGCGGCTCTGAGACTGTTAGATCTGTCTCAGGGTTCGTTATCCACTAGTTCTTATGCCATTGCTTTTAGAACTCTGGTGGCAGAACTAGATTGGCCAGAGAAGGTGTTGATTCCTATCTTCTGGAGAGGGTTGGCAGGCTATGTCAAGGATGCTCTTGCTACTCGTGAGGTCCCTGCTTCTCTGGAGGACTTGATCACAGTAGCAACGAGGATCGACGTACGCCTTGGGAACGTAGACTCGAGGTCTCTTCCTCACGCCCTAAGCTTCGGGCTATACCAGTTGTTGAGGGTCCACTACCATCTTCCTCAGCATCTGAAACATCTCCCACTCCTATGGAGTTAGGTCATACGTCCTCCAGACTACGCAAGTCTGGTCCTCCTATATGTTACGTATGTCGTGAGGCTGGGCACTATGCCAACAAGTGTCCTAGCCGTCAGGGAAACTCCCAGGCCTAGTAACCATTAGAGGGGGGTTACTAGAGACGTCTTCTGCACCCTCTAAGTGTAGTATCCCAGGTCAGCTCTCATTCTCTGAGAATACATGGCCTATTATGGCTTTTGTGGATTCCGGAGCTGACGGGACTTTTGTGTCCTCAGGATTTGTAAAGAGGCACAATATTCCCTCTATCATGTTAGAGGCGCCTATTCCTGTCCGTGTTGTTAATGGGACTATGTTGTCTGACTCCATTACATTGAGGACAGTTCCCTTTCGCCTTTCCCTGTCTCAGGGTCACATAGAGGAGATTTCTTTTCTTGTTTTGCCTGAGGGTATAGACGACGTTCTTCTGGGTCTCCCATGGCTTCGGACCCATGCTCCTCTAATTGACTGGGTGTCCGATAGCATTATTAGTTGGGGTTCGAAATGTCAGTCCCGATGTCTTCCCTTACCACCTAAGGTCGTGGCAGTTGCATCAACTGATCTCTCTCCCATACCTACACCCTATTTGGATTTCGCTGACGTGTTCTCCAAACAGGGTGCTGAGGTTCTTCCACCCCATAGGCCGTATGACTGTGCCATAGACCTTATCCCAGGTTCGGTTCCACCTAAGGGCAGGGTTTACCCCCTGTCAATACCTGAGTCTGAGGCCATGTCGACCTATATAAGAGAGAGTTTAGAGAAGGGGTTCATTCGGAAGTCTGTCTCTCCCGCGGGAGCTGGGTTTTTCTTTGTTCGGAAGAAAGAGGGTGATTTGCGTCCCTGCATAGATTACAGGGGTCTCAACGCAATCACGATAAAGAACAAATACCCGTTACCTTTAATTTCGGAGCTCTTTGACAGACTGAGGGGAGCTCAGGTTTTTACGAAGTTGGATCTGCGGGGTGCGTATAACTTGGTACGAATTCGAGAGGGTGACGAATGGAAGACCGCTTTTAACACCCGAGACGGTCACTATGAATACCTCGTCATGCCTTTTGGTTTATGTAATGCACCCGCAGTATTTCAGGACTTCGTAAATGATGTGTTCAGGGATTTACTGTTATCCTCCGTCGTGGTGTATCTGGACGACATCCTGATTTTTTCTCCTGATCTGGAGACTCATCGTCAGGATGTCGTTCGTGTCCTTTCCCGTTTAAGGGAGCACTCTTTGTTTGCTAAACTCGAAAAATGTGTATTCGAGCAGTCATCCTTGCCTTTTTTGGGCTACATTATCTCACAAGAGGGTCTGGCTATGGATCCTGCGAAGCTCTCTGCTGTCCTGGAATGGTCCGAACCTCATTCCTTAAAGGCGGTGCAACGCTTCTTAGGATTCATAAATTATTACAGGCAGTTCATACCCCATTTCTCTACTTTGGTGGCCCCTTTGGTGGCCTTGACCAAGAAAGGTGCTAATCCAAAAGTCTGGTCTACTGAGACATCCCAGGCTTTTGAGGCAGTAAAAAGACACTTTTCAACTGCTCCCGTTCTTCAAAGACCCGATGAGAATAAGCCCTTCCTCTTGGAGGTTGATGCCTCTTCAGTGGGTGCTGGTGCGGTCTTGTATCAAAAGAACGGTGCAGGTAGAAAAAGGCCGTGTTTCTTCTTTGCTAAAACCTTTTCACCGGCAGAGAGAAACTATACCATTGGGGATAGGGAACTGCTCACCCTGAGATTAGCCTTGGAGGAGTGGCGTGACTTGCTGGAAGGAGCGAAACATCCTTTCCAGGTCTATACAGACCATAAGAATCTGATGTACTTACAAACCTCTCAGCGTCTGAATCCTCGCCAAGCCCGCTGGTCCTTGTTTTTCTCCCGCTTTCACTTCTCCATCAACTATCTGTCTGGGAGTAAGAATAACAAGGGAGACGCCCTGTCTCGCTCTATGGTTTCTACCCAGGAAGAGATTGACGAACCTCGTCTTATCCTTCCCTCCAGCGTTTTTCATACGCTCTCCCCTGTGACGTTAGACCAAATCCCACCGGGCAAGACCTTTGTTCCGCCGGATCGACAGAATGATATACTGTCGTGGGCCCACACCTCAAAGGTGGGTGGGCATTTTGGTATTAGACGGACACGAGAGTTACTCGAGAGGTGGTATTGGTGGCCACACTTAGCCAGCCACGTCAAGATATATGTCGGTTCCTGCTACTCGTGTGCTCGCAACCGTCCGTTACGGCAGAGACCGGCTGGGCTCTTGCATCCTTTACCAGTGCCAGATAGACCATGGGAGGTGGTAGGCATGGACTTTGTGGGTGATCTTCCGTGTTCACAGGGACATAGATTTGTGTGGGTCATTACGGACCATTTCTCCCAGATGGTTCATCTCGTACCGTTATCGAGAATCCCATCTTCTAGGGTACTAGCCAAACTATTCCTCAAGCATGTCTTTAGGCTTCACGGGATGCCAGATCGTATCATTTGTGATAGAGGCCCGCAATTTGCTTCCCGTTTCTGGCGAGATCTTTGTAGCCTTCTGCAAATTGAGTTGAATCTCTCTTCGGCATACCATCCGGAGACCAATGGTTTGGTTGAGCGTACCAATCAATCCATGATTATATACCTTCGACACTTTGTTGCTGAGAACCACGATAACTGGTCCTCCCTCCTACCCTGGGCAGAATTTGCCCTTAACAATTCGCTGGCTGAGGCCACTGGGCAGACACCGTTCGTACTCAATAATGGGCAACACCCTAGGGTACCGGTACCGTTTCCCGCTGCTGCACCTCCTCCTCTTGTGGCCGACTGGGCAACTAATGCCAGAGAGGTTTGGGATCGGACTCAATAGTCGATCGACGCAGCTAAGGACCGTATGAAGACGGTGTCCGATCGGTTTCGTCGCCCGGCTCCTGTCTTTTCTCCAGGGGACTTTGTGTGGCTCTCTGCAAAACACGTGAAACTTAGAGTGAGCTCTGTCAAATTTGCTCCTCGCTTCCTGGGTCCTTATGAGGTTCTTCGACAGGTAAATCCTGTAGTCTACCAATTGAAGTTACCCGTCCATCTTAGGATCCATGACAAATTCCATGTTTCACTGCTAAAGCCGGCAATTTTACCTCACGCTCGTGAAGTGCACTCTCCTGCCTCTGATTCCTCTCGCTCTAGTTATGAGGTACAAGCCATAGTTGGCTCTAAGATGTTTAGAGGGCGCAGGTTCTTCTTGATAGATTGGGAGGGCTACGGCCCGGAACATTGCTCTTGGGAGCCTGAGGAGGCTGTCCATGCTCCCGACTTAGTTGCCGATTACCTGCGTCGCCGGGAGGGGGGCCCTTGAGGGGGAGGTACTGTTACGGTTGCTGTGGCACTGGAGTCTATGTCCAGATTTCTTGCTACTGCACATGTGCGAGCACTGGAGACTATGTCCAGATTTCTTGCTACTGCACATGTGCAAGCGCTGGAGACTAAGTCCTATCTTGGAGCCATTGCACATGTGCGGGTGACATCATCGCTGACATGAGGTCACATGTCTCTGACACCTTCTATGCCGATTGGCCGCTGGTCATGTGCTTGTGACACGTGGTCACATGTCTCTGACACCTTCTATGCCGATTGGTCGCTGGTCATGTGCTTGTGACGCTTTGCTCGGTGATAGGCCAGCGTGACGTCATTCCTGTCGTTCTGGCAGCGGATTGGCTCTGGTGTCCTCCATCTTGGATGAGGCACAGAGTCTATATAAGACCCTGACGCACGCCGCATGGCGCTCAGTCCTCTTGGTTCATGCATGAGAGTAGACGCTCTGTGCACGTTCCTCTAGGCATCTCTCTGTCTATGCTAGGTGAGCGCTACCGGCAGGGTAGCGTTCTTATACCTTACAGCTTCGGCTGCAGTCCGTATCCTTACCTCTTAGGGTAGCGGACATAGGCAGGTGCCTGAGGCACATGGTCTGGCTGGGCCTTGTGATTCTACTCGTAGGTGGACGTTGCCGCTAGGGTAACGTTCCTTTTACTGCGTCTGGCAGTTGTTCGTATCCTCGCACACTAGGGGAACGAACAGAGGTAGGAGCTTTGTGCGGCTTATGCTGCTGTCCGTCTCTTTTGCACCACTAGAAGAGCGGACCTAGGCAGGTGCCATATCTAGTGGTTTGTGTCCTCGCACACTAGTGGAGCGAACGCAGGTAGGAGCTTTGTGCGGCTTACGCTGCTGTCCGTCTCTTTTGCACCACTAGAAGAGCGGACCTAGGCAGGTGCCATATCTAGTGGTTCGTGTCCTCGCACACTAGTGGAGCGAACGCAGGTAGGAGCTTTGTGCGGCTTACACTGCTGTCCGTCTCCTTGCACCACTAGAGGAATGGACCTAGGTAGGTGCCATTTCACACTCACTGCTTTTGTCTCTGTGATCATTAACAGAGACCATTCCACACACCCTCCAAGTAAGGGAGGAATTGCCTTATTTACTAATTATATTCCTCTGTGAGTTTAACAGAGGTATTGCACTCTGCCATAGTCTGCAGCAGAGTCTTTGCACGGTGGACCCTGACTGTCTGATATTCCTTTAGGTTTTATTATCAGACAGCCCCCCGTAACAGCGATCTTCCAACCGATTGGTTCTGGTCCTATTCGCAACAATAGAAGAGGCCCTGTTCAAAGTCCGATCAGGATACCCCCTCCTACTGAGTCTCTCTCTAATGCGGACAGCTTCACAACGATAGGAAGCTTCAGATGAGCATAAACGCTTCGCTCGTAAGAGCTCACCCACAGGTAAATTCTGTAAGGTGTGGGGCATGTGACAGCTACTCGCATGGAGAGAGGTATTGCCACAAATGGGCTTCCTATACAGAACAGAATGAATGGAACCAGTCAAGGGGTCGCCAGATAGCAGGATGTCCAGGAAGGGAGCTGAGTCCACATATAGGTTCATGGTAAATCTCAAATTGAGAGGGTTGTTGTTAAAATGTGCATTGACGGCTTCCATGGCCTCCTGGGGGGTACCAAAATCTCCTGTATTACATATCAAAACGTGATCATCAATATATCTTGCATACCAAATAATGGTATGCAACAATGGATTATTACTTGTATAGATATATTGCTCTTCCCAGTAGGCCATGTAAATATTAGCCAATGCACATGAAAAACTTGCCCCCATAGGACAACCGGCTATCTGGACATAAAATGTACCAATAAACTGGAAAAAATTGTGGGTCAACAGAAAACCTGTTGTCATGAGAATGAATTCTTTGAGGACATCGTCAAATGAGCTGTATTTATTTAGATGAAAATCCAGAGCCTGTAAGGCTTCCCTATGCGGTATGCTAGGATATAATGAGACCACGTTGCTCATTATCCAAAAAGAACCACTCGTCCAGGACATCTTCTCCAAATCCTGTAAGAGACTCTTTGTGTCTCTAATATGACCAATAGTACGTTTCATGAGCGGCTGGATATAATGATCTAGCCAGTCACTCAGATTGCTGGTTAGAGACCCAGTGCTGGCTACTATGGGTCTCAATGGGGGAGGGAAAGTGCCCTTATGGACCTTGGGAAGGCCTTGAAAAATGGGACACACCGGAGAGTCAACAAAAAGATATTCGTGGACCTTTTCGTGGAATTTTGCCCCTAATAATAGGGCTGATCTTTTCCAGACTCTTAGAGATGTTAATAGGTTTGTCAGGAATCTCACAATAAAAAGACATTTTTCCAATACTGATGCGGACAATACTGATAGGCCCAACTCACCTGATCCTCCGACCAACAATTCTACTCATGTCCCCCTATTTTGGAATTTGAGGGAACAGATTGCGGTTACGCACTTACAAGAACTAAGTGACACCTGTACGGGTATATCTGAACCTTCTCCTTTTGTCAATAAGAACCCGAGTTTTTATCCTATTGCCTCCAGGGTTCCTGTTATGGACACGTTCCAGGACCTTATAGAATCGGAGGTCAGAAATATACTCTTGATGAAACCCCGGATTCAGGACAATTTGTCATCCTCTGAAAAAAGAGCACTTAAAGATCTGAAGGACAATAGTCACATTGTGGTCCGGGGGGCGGACAAGGGGGGCTCAGTAGTAGTGCTGGACAGCAAACTGTATGAAAGAGAGATTAATACCATATTGAGTGATAAATCCACTTACAGGCAATTGCCTTGCGATCCCACATCTGATTTTTCCTCCAAGTTACGGGTCCTCTTCTCACAAGGTTTTCAATGGGGAGTTCTTAATGAAAAGGTCCACGAATATCTTTTTGTCGACTCTCTGGTGTGTCTCATTTTTCAAGGCCTTCCCAAGGTCCATAAGGGCACTTTCCCTCCCCCATTGAGACCCATAGTAGCCAGCACTGGGTCTCTAACCAGCAATCTGAGTGACTGGCTAGATCATTATATCCAGCCGCTCATGAAACGTACTATTGGTCATATTAGAGACACAAAGAGTCTCTTACAGGATTTGGAGAAGATGTCCTGGACGAGTGGTTCTTTTTGGATAATAAGCGACGTGGTCTCATTATATCCTAGCATACCATATATGGAAGCCTTACAGGCTCTGGATTTTCATCTAAATAAATACAGCTCATTTGACGATGTCCTCAAAGAATTCATTCTCATGACAACAGGTTTTCTGTTGACCCACAATTTTTTCCAGTTTAACTTAACATTTTATCTCCAGATAGCCGGTTGTCCTATGGGGGCAAGTTTTTCATGTGCATTGGCTAATATTTACATGGCCTACTGGGAAGAGAAATATATCTATACAAGTGATAATCCATTGTTGCATACCATTATTTGGTATGCAAGATATATTGATGATCAAGTTTTGATATGTAATACAGGAGATTTTGGTACCCCCCAGGAGGCCATGGAAGCCGTCAATGCACATTTTAACAACAACCCTCTCAATTTGAGATTTACCATGAACCTATATATGGACTCAGCTCCCTTCCTGGACATCCTGCTATCTGGCGACCCCTTGACTGGTTCCATTCATTCTGTTCTGTATAGGAAGCCTATTTGTGGCAATACCTCTCTCCATGCGAGTAGCTGTCACATGCCCCACACCTTACAGAATTTACCTGTGGGTGAGCTCTTACGAGCGAAGCGTTTATGCTCATCTGAAGCTTCCTATCGTTGTGAAGCTGTCCGCATTAGAGAGAGACTCAGTGGGAGGGGGTATCCTGATCGGACTTTGAACAGGGCCTCTTCTATTGTTGAGAATAGGACCAGAACCAATCGGTTGGAAGATCGCCCTGTTTCCTCAGTATCTAGAAATCGTGTGACTTTTTCAACACCATTTAGCACTGATTTTTTTCAAATTAAACAGACCATCCAGCGTTTTATCCCCCTTTTACGTCAGGACCTCATACTAAATTCAGTTCTTCAGCCGGGGGTCAATATAGTAGCCAAGAGAGCTCGTACCATTGGGAACCTTGTGGCACCCAGCATGTTCACATCTAAGAAATGTAACAGAACCTGGCTCAGTGTCTCTGGGTCTTATAAATGTGGGTCCGGCCGATGTGGCCTTTGCAGGTTCATGCACAATACCAAATCCCTATTAGGGAATAATGGAGAAAGCTTTGTAATTCGATCGTTTATTAATTGTGCTTCTGCACATGTGGTCTATGTGGCAACGTGCACACTATGCCGCAAGGGCTATGTCGGCTGCACCTCTAGAGCACTTAGAACCAGGATCTCTGAGCACGTCCGCATACCTTCAGCAGCTCATGACAGGACCTCCTTAAGCTATGTTGCATTGGTGAAGAAACGCTCCTTATCTGTTCTGACCAGGCACTACATTGAATGTCATTCAGCGGATTTTTCTTCCTTAGTGATCACGGGTATAGAGTCTGTTCCCAGACCCCCTCGTGGGGGGGACTGGTTCCAAGCCCTGCTTTTGGCAGAGGCAAAATGGATTTTGAAGCTAAATACAAGATACCCAGGTGGCTTTAACTATCGCTCCGATTTGCGATTTATTTTTTAGATCGATAGATATAGAATAATTTCTGATCCGTTTTCTGACATTCAATGAGGTGCTTTTATGCTTATGTGTTTGTTCTAGTCATTCTTTGATGAAATTCATCCATTCCTGCACGGATACCATAATTCGGACATATTGTAATGAGCATTCCTTCAGTCAAGCTCCACACATGTTTCATCCTGATGTATCTATATATTTTTTGATGGTCTTTTTATTGTCAGACGATATGCACATATTGGAGCTTGCTTATTTATATTGAACATGTCCTCCCCCCCCCCTGTTTTTCACTGGAGGAGCTGCTTTTTGATATACTTTGCAAATATTGTTGAGAACCTTATAAATTTATATTTTATTTAACTTGTGATCTCCATATAATTTACTTATCAACCTAGGGTTGGGTCCTTTGGTAACTAACCCACATAATCTAATTTCATTTTTAGCTCTATCTGTATCATGAAATTTTTCGTTTCTATTCTTATGAATATATAGGGGCTTGTATTTGCAGCCCTATTGCAATTTCAGGTCAGCTCCTCTATTGAAATGATTATTAACATATGAATGAATGTTTTATGGTTTATCACACACTATTTACTAAGGATTATATTGACCCAGTATGGTGTTCCTTTTGTCCATATGCACGGCGATGTTCACCTGTTTTTTCATGCAATCATGACATCCCGCCCCTCCCTTCCGCCCATCCAGCGGGTCAGTCTATTTTAGTAACGTTGTGGTATACATGGAACACTTATGATTAAGGACTCTTTCTGTTTTTATGGTGTAGTCCGAAACGTGCAAAGTTTCCATGTATTGATTTATACCTTGGCCTTCACGATGCTTTTAATATTTCCAATAAAGATTACGGAGATTTTATCTTAAAGAAGAATCAGTGCCGGATCATCCTTTTCTTCTCTGCCTTCTTTCACAAACCGGTCGGGACTTACCGGCGGATCCGAGGCACCCGCAAGGTCTACCAGTCCGGGCAACAGGTGAGCTGAAGAATCCCTTTTCCTTTACCCATTCTAGGCTTATCCCCAGCCTGTGCTAGTGTGCTCTGGTGGACGGAGCAAGCAGCACGCTGCGATAAAAGTCACAGAAAAGCTGCAGCAGGTTTACCAGCCTCCCAAAACTGTGCTGTGTGTGTGATTCCCCCCGTCCCCCTCGCTGTGAGTACTCAACCAATCGCTGCCCCCCCCCGCTCAGTGCTGTGTACCCCCTAGTGCTGTGTGTACCCCCTCGTGCTGTGTACCCCCCAATGCTGTGTGTACTCCCTAATGCTGTGTGTATCCCCTAGTGCTGTGTGTACCCCCTAGTGCTGTGTGTACCCCCTAATGCTGTGTGTACCCCCTAGTACAGTGTGTACCCCCTAGTGCTGTGTGTACCCCCTAGTACAGTGAGTACCCCCTAATGCTGTGTGTACCCCTTAATGCTGTGTGTACCTCCTAATGCTGTGTACCCCCTTATGCTGTGTGTACCCCCAAGTGCTGTGTACCTCCTAGTACAGTGTGTACCCCCAGTGCTGTGTACCCCCTCGTGCTGTGTGTACCCCCCAGTGCTGTGTACCTCCTAGTACAGTGTGTACCCCCCCAGTGTTGTGTACCTCCTAGTACAGTGTGTACCACCTAATGCTGTGTGTATTCCCTTGTGCTGTGTGTATCCCCTAATGCTGTGTGTACCCCCTAATGCTGTGTACACCCCAGTGCTGTGTACTCCCTAGTACAGTGTGTACCCCCTAAGCACGGTGTAACCCCTCACTGCTGTCCGTGCCCCCCTAGTGCTGTCTGTACCCCCTGGGTGATGTCTATGCCCCCCCAGTGCTGTCCGCCCCACCTAATGCTGTCCATGCTGCCCCCAGTGCTGTCCATGCCACGGAAAGTGCTGTCTGTGCCCCCCTTATGCTATCCATGCTCCCCAGTGCTGTGTGCCACCCCTCAGTACTGTGTACCTCCCAGTGCTCTTAACTCGCTACTGCTGTCTGTACCCTCCCACTGCTTTCTATGCCCCCCAGTCTGTGCCCTCTTGTTGATGTCTATGTTCCCCCAGACCTGTCTGTCTCCCTAGTGATGCCACCTAGTGCTGTCCATGCTGCCACCCAGTGCAGTCCGTGCTGCCACCCAGTGCAGTCCGTGCTGCCACCCAGTGCAGTCCGTGCTGCCACCCAGTGCTGTCCCTGTCCCCAGTCATGTCTGTGCCACCGCCAGGGCTGTCCATGCCCCCTACTGATGTATATGCCCCAGCCCCTCCTGTGATATAAACTCCCAGTGTCTCCTGTAATTTATGCACCCCTGCCCCTGCTGTGATGTTTATGCCCCCAGCATCTCCAGACAGAGACAAACCTGGAAAAGCAGCTGTGAGAAACAAGATGATCAATATCACCAAACATCACAATTGCACCAAAGAGAAGCAGCTCCTGCCTCCACAGTAGGGGTGAGTTAATTAATTGTTTGACCAAATATAGCAGGGTTATTTTTCAGGTTGATAATGTTGTGCGGCCCCCAAAGGTTAGTACGAAATTCTAAATTGCCCCTGCCAGTAAAAAGGTTCCCCACCCCTGCAGTAAGTGATAGACATACAAAAACACATTAAAAATGTAGTGTTACAGTTGTGAGGTAGCGACCACCAATGTTGTGGATGGTCGCTATGTGTTGCAGTGGAGAAGGATTCCCTGCCCTATTGAACTGAAGATGTGACTGTGGGACCTGTAGTTTCACAGGACTTGGGTTGTAATTAAGGGTTAGCTTCCCTTTAAACTATGGCCGGCGTGATGGACAGGGCTGGAGAATCACATACCTCCACCTGTGGGTGTGTCCGGTTGGGTTTAAGTGACTGTTAGTTTTAGAGACAGAAAAAAGTCTGAGTGTGCTGCATGTAGTGGGTGGGCCTACCCCCTACCAGTTTAGCATAGTTACCCGGCATTGTGATTATTAAAAGTGTTGAATTTTATATTGTTATGTGCTGTGTTAGGGCACCCCCTAGTGGCCGGGTGGAACGGCTGTTGCCACCGGGGAGGAGGAGTCGGCCGGATATCTAGGCAAGGTCTGAATGTGTGTGGAGAGTGAGGATCCGGGTCAGCGGAGTGTGAACATCTGGAGCGGCAAGTGCGATTGTGTGAGCGGAACATCGGGGGACACCTGGGATAAGGAGGTGGACGCAACCTCAAAGCCTATTCTGCCGGTGTGGGTCCGGTGTATGCTTGGCTGAAGAGTGGGAGTCCAGTGGCGCAACCTCAAAGCCTATTCTGCCGGTGTGGGTCCGGTGTATGCTTGGCTGAAGAGTGGGAGTTCAGTGGCGCAACCTCAAAGCCTATTCTGCCGGTGTGGGTCCGGTGTATGCTTGGCTGAAGAGTGGGAGAAGAACTCTGGGCATATCCCCATCAGAGGGTGCGTTTGGGCAGGTTGTCCCCAGCTCCACTAATATTGCCGGAATCCGCTGACCGGAGTGTTTTTCCTCTTTAACTTTGTGAATAAATGTCGTTTTTATTGCATCTGGACTGTTGCCTGCAGCCTCTTTGTGCATCGGCCGACGAAGACACCGACATACACTCTCTCAACATTAAAGAAGTGATGAAGCCAGGGATGTGCCTTGAATATAGTGCTGCCACGACTACACAGCCAGAGGCCTCCCTGGCTGGTCATTTCATGTGGCGTAGTCGGCAGGATACAAGTCCCTTGCCGGAGAACCAGGAGTCTGAAGACCAAGTAGTGCCTGAAGCACGGAATTCGGACTATGAAAGAAGATTCCCAGTCCCATGGTGGGAGGAAGAAGTGCCCAAGGCGTTGGACCGGGCACAAGATGGCGGCAAGATGGCCGACGTCTGTGAAGAAACAGAAAAGGCGCGGAAAATTGGCGCCGAAAGAAGAGCCTGGGGCTGGCCGGTGCCGAAGAGAAAGCATGGAGTACTCCGCCCAAAGAGGGGAGGCGCCAACTCCAGGGCATGGAAGAAGAAAAAGAAAAAGAAGTACCTCAGCGGAGGAGTCGAAATGATGCGTGGGGCTGGGGGTGGAGTCTGTTTAAGAGCGGGAAATGAAGACCCGCCTCCACTTCCTCCAGTCTCAGCGTCGACACCACCGCCATTATCAGCGATTCTGTTGAGAACCGAGATGGAGAACTTTGGGCAACCTGCGGAGTTGGCGACGACTATGGCCCTCATCAGCCTTGGCCGAGGCCGACCCCGGTTCGCCCCTGCTAGCGAGGCCGCGATAGCGGACCTTCCCATTGGGCCGGGAGGCTCTACAAGACCGGACAAGGTCTCTTGGAAGACCTCATGGGACGCTCAAACCGGGAGCACCATTACAGAGGTAAAGGCGACCTATGCTACCCCGCCCATGCCAAGCCGTCCGGGGGTTGCTGCTTTCCCATGGGACACCCCGCAGCTTAACGCCGTCGCCACACCACTTGTCCCGGCACCGGAGTCGGCTGAGGAGTTAGCTGGGCGTCTAGAGGAGGACCACCTGGGCTTCTTCTGGGACCCAGTCATCGCCCCGCCAGAGAAGGCGCGCCCCAGTGTTCCGCCCCCGAAGCCTGACCCCGTCCAGGAACGGCTCCTGGCTGAGACCATTGTCCGGGAAATGCTGTCCGGTCCCGGTGGCGAGAAGCTAGCCCAGCAGTTTGTGACCGGGGTGGTAGTCAAGTTTAACCAGCAAGAGGGATACGGCTTCATCCGAGAAGTAGAGACCGGGGATGACTATTTTTATAACCGGGTTCATCTCGATGTCGAAGGACTCCCTAAGCGATTGCACACCCTTTGGCCGGGCGAGAAAGTCACCTTCCTGCCGGACGCCGGTAGCCGCGGCCTGTTTGCTGTCTGTGTCTCCCGCATGCCGACCTCCCGGGAAGCGGAGCAGTGGCAGGAGGAGATTGAGTGGGAGGAGCAGCAAGAGCGGCGCCGGAGTCACGCTAGGCCGAGTCTGTCTGAGCCCTCTCACCCTAGGCGCATCAAGGCTGTCATCCCAGAGGCAGTGGCTGAACCGACCCCCGATCCGGAGAGGGTCCCAGCCGTGGTAGCGGTGACGCAAAATGTCAACAACAGACCGGTTTTCATGCTGGACGCGTCGCCCGCCGCGCCACCACCATCCCGGGCAGAAACGCCATCACCGTCAAGAGGAGCTGCAGCAGCTGTGCCGGAGGAACCGCCCTACGCCCCGGTGTCTTTCAGGCGAATCCGCCGCCAGCCGGGACAAACTCTGGGGGCCTACATCCAGGCTCAAGCGGAAGAATGGAAGAGAGCCTGGCCCCCAGAGTAAGTTGTTGCCTCCAGCACTTGCCGAGACCGGTGTTGTTCCAGACCGGCAGAAAGTTTCTCTGTTGTTGTAAAGTTTTACGGGCCTGTTGCCCCCAGCAAAGACCGGGAGCGCTCTTGAAGCCTCCGGGCACCTTCAGCGAAGACCGGGAGCGCTACTGAAGCCTCCGGGCACCCATCTAAGACCGGGAGCGCTGTTGAGCCTCCGGGCGCTGTCCAGAGACCGGGAGCGCTGTTGCGCCATCAAGCGCCCCTCAAGACCGGGAGCGCCGCTGAACTGGTGCCGCTGTTGAGGACTGAACCGAAAGGTTTTTATATGTTTATGTTTTTATGTGTTTAAGAGCCTTGCCGGGAGGCTCGGATTTTAAGAGGGGAGGCATGTAGTGGGTGGGCCTACCCCCTACCAGTTTAGCATAGTTACCCGGCATTGTGATTATTAAAAGTGTTGAATTTTATATTGTTATGTGCTGTGTTAGGGCACCCCCTAGTGGCCGGGTGGAACGGCTGTTGCCACCGGGGAGGAGGAGTCGGCCGGATATCTAGGCAAGGTCTGAATGTGTGTGGAGAGTGAGGATCCGGGTCAGCGGAGTGTGAACATCTGGAGCGGCAAGTGCGATTGTGTGAGCGGAACATCGGGGGACACCTGGGATAAGGAGGTGGACGCAACCTCAAAGCCTATTCTGCCGGTGTGGGTCCGGTGTATGCTTGGCTGAAGAGTGGGAGTCCAGTGGCGCAACCTCAAAGCCTATTCTGCCGGTGTGGGTCCGGTGTATGCTTGGCTGAAGAGTGGGAGTTCAGTGGCGCAACCTCAAAGCCTATTCTGCCGGTGTGGGTCCGGTGTATGCTTGGCTGAAGAGTGGGAGAAGAACTCTGGGCATATCCCCATCAGAGGGTGCGTTTGGGCAGGTTGTCCCCAGCTCCACTAATATTGCCGGAATCCGCTGACCGGAGTGTTTTTCCTCTTTAACTTTGTGAATAAATGTCGTTTTTATTGCATCTGGACTGTTGCCTGCAGCCTCTTTGTGCATCGGCCGACGAAGACACCGACATACACTCTCTCAACATTAAAGAAGTGATGAAGCCAGGGATGTGCCTTGAATATAGTGCTGCCACGACTACACAGCCAGAGGCCTCCCTGGCTGGTCATTTCACTGCACATGGAGATTGTGTGCTGCACATGGAGATTGTGTGCTGGAGGTCTCAGTCTGTGTGAAGACTGGAGAGAGACTTCTGGAAATCAGTCCAGGTGAGGACTGGGGAAAAGACTGCAGCCCGACTGGAGGCTGCAGGAAGGAACCACAGTGAGTGGTGTTCGCTGGCAGGAGCCAGAGTGTGGAGACTCCACTATGGACATTTAATTGGACTGGAAGCCCACGGTATGTTATATTTTCCTTTAAGCCAGGAGAGGCTTTGTTACATTTTGTTGAGCAGTTTATGTTGAGTCTATTAAATAAACTGCTGGGTTTTATAAGAGACAGTGATACCTGTGTTGCCTAAGCTACCTAATACCGCTGCAAGCGAGTGAAACCCCCAAGTTTCGGTAAGCAACGTTATACAGTGTACAAAACACACAAGGATGCAGAGGGTTAACACGCTGTAAGTTGGGTTAAATTATACAAACCCTAGGAGTATAGTGAACAGATAAAGCCTAATTGGCTATTCCTTTGGATTTGGATGTAGATAATAACAGAGGTAACAGTAATAGGGCTGTCGAAATTTACAAGATGATGGTCGCGGTGTAAGTAAAGTGCAAAGGCTGGCTGTAAATATATATATATATATATATATATATATATATATATATATATAGTTCCGGAATTGCGTCAGTGCAGACCTTCATTGGACCTGTGGGCTGACTAATAAAGTGTACATGTGCACTCAAAATTCATCGGTATAGACCTGTATGTTCCCAAATGCTGGTATCCCCATCATTGATGGGTCCATACCCAGGGACTCAACACGTGAATTTCACATATAATAGTGAGAGAATGATAGTAAAATTCTGTAGTAAATATTATATCTCATCACTTTAGAAACAGGACTAAATGGTAATCTCAGCAGCCACAACTCTGCCTAATGGCTGAAATACTAATAAACGCATTGAGTAGTGGAAAATACCAAAGGCAGAAAGAGTGTGCAGGAGAGTAGAAGGCACCTTGCATTAAATTCAAAAGAGCTTGTTGCATTACCTGGTGGTATATGGGGCTGGTTCTTGAGGCAAGAGTAAACCTCCTTAAAGACTATTTTTATAAAGGAACATTTCTCCTTTCCACACCCTTGGTGACCGATTCCATGTTCTGTATGTCTTTTTGTACTGTTTTGTATTTGTTCTTTTAACCTTTACCAATAAAAACTTAATATTTTCAATCATAATTGTGCCTTATCTCCTTTCCTCCTCTTTTGATATGCCTTTCGGAGTTGGCATTACCCCCGAGGGATACTATTGTGTTATCTCCTCGGTGTATTAATCATGGCCAAATTTATGTGTTTAATCCTTATATGATGTGTTTGCTTAATGGCCGTCGCTTGCAGTCTGACGCCGGCGCATGCGCGCTACTGTCCACTGACCCCAACGGGGAAGCGCCGCTCGTCAACGGTGCCAGCACATGCGCAGTGGCTATAGAAGCCAGTGCACATACGCAGCCCTAATGACAGCGGGCAGGTGGAGGACAGCGGGCACGCGCACCAGACTGCAGTAAGCAACTTACGTCACATTCCCATATGCTGCACTATAATATGCGCTTGCTTACTTGCTAATCACTATGCATGATATGCAAAGTTGAAGCGACCAAATGGTCATGGAAACCTATAAATTTATAAATTCCAAGTATGCCTGACATAACGATTGAGACATATGGCAATTCATAACATGCATCAGGTCGTGCAATATGCAGAGAATATCCACGTCAGGAATATTAATCCATTAGAGTGGATTCTTCACATACAAGGTGATCCTTAGAGTTGGTAGAAGTATACTGTAAACAAATGCACTAATTAAAACTGATTAAAAACACTACAGGAAAACAGTGGAAGAGATCAATCAAATATAATGTACTAAATTGCATAAATGATCGTTGCTGCGCAGAGAGCCAGATGGATTAATTGGGGACTATAGAGCTAGTACACAGGCATTTTTTTAGGGGAAAGAGAGTCCAACTTATAAGAAACAAGCAAATTAATTGGTTTCATTCAATCCCATAGTTTCCAATAGTGTAATCCATTTGTATTCTTGCTGTAATAGTTTCTTATTTATATTGCCGCCTCGAATCCCTACGGACACATGTTCAATCCCCCTTACCTTAAAGGTACAGGGATCACTATCATGTTTTAATTTGAAATGTCGAGGGATCGTTTTCAATTCCTCCAAATTGGAGATGGTTTTTGAAGCGACAATGTCGCGTACGTGTTCCCTTGTCCTGACTCTTAGTTGGCGTGATATCAGCCCCATATAAAAATGTGGCCACAACCACACATCGCATAGTATATCACCTGCGTGGTGGATCAGGTGGATACTGGCGACTTTCAAATTCTTTGTCTCCCCATGATGACCTAAAGGTCTTAGTCCTGCACATATTGGTGCATGCCCTACATCCACCACAGGGGTATCTAGTATATACTTTTTTAGGATTGGTTTGGTCTGGAGAACTGGCCACTGGCCAATGGCGCCAATTTGTCGCTAATAATTATTTCTGTGTTTTTCACAGCATCCAGTAATAAGAATAAAATGGATTATGAGGTCAGAGAAAAGTTAATTGCTTTCAAAAATGAACGCAGTGTTCAGTGATGAGCCCATATTGGTGTCTACGGAAAGCAGTGGAGAGATGCAAAATAGTATAGATCGATATAAGGAGTTGCTGTGCAAGAGAACCAGAATCTGGTGGAATAGGGCATTTTTAGAAAAATATCTGGAGAAAAACATCATACCACGGAAACTTAAGGGCACTTTACACTCTGCGATATCGGTATCGATATCGCTAGCGATTGTACCCACCCCCGTCGGTTATGCAACACGGGCAAATCGCTGCCCATGTCGCACAACATCGCTTACACCCGTCACACGTACTTACCTGCCTAGCGACGTCGCTGTGACCAGCGAACCGCCTCCTTTCTAAGGGGGCGGTTCATTTGGCATCATAGCGCCCAATAGTAGAGGAGGGGCGGAGATGAGCGGGCCGAACATCCCGCCCACCTCCTTCCTTCCTCATTGCCGGTGGGACGCTGATACGGTGAGTTTCCTCGTTCCTGCGGTGTCACACATAGCGATGTGTGCTGCCGCAGGAATGACAAACAACCTCGTTACTCACCTGACAACAATATTTGGTGTTTGGACGACCTCTCCAAAACCAACAATTTTTACCACTTTTGCAATCGTTGAAGGTCGCTCGTACATGTTACACGCTGCGATGTCGCTAACGATGCCGGATGTGCTTCACAAACACCATGACCCCGACGATAAATCGTTAGTGATATCGCAGCGTGTAAAGCACCCTTTATAGTGCAGGTCTTTCCAGCCTTCAAGGAGCCGGATCAATAATTTAGGAATAGGTGGGAACAGGCGGCTACCACCTGCTCTAGAGAGTTCATGGAGCTGCTAGTACAACTAAATAAAAGAATAAAGCAAGAAATCACCAGTTGGTGTTTCTGGGGGACAATACTCACATACAGTTGGATATTTAGCACCAGTGAGGATTAATTACTAAAACTTAGCTTTTATTTAAGCTCTTTAAAATTCAAAGATGAACAGACAATTATAAAATACACTTAGGATCACCCTGCAGGTAGCCAAGGTGCATGTTACCATGCTGTAATGAACAACCCTTGGAATAACAAGGGTTGTTCATTACAGCATAATTGTCTGTTCATCTTTGAATTTTAAAGAGCTTAAATAAAAGCTAAGTTTTAGTAATTAATCCTCACTGGTGCTAAATATACAACTAAATAAACAGTCAGTGACATGGATACAGAAATTGAACAAATACAGAAAAAGCTACAGGATGGCCTATCCAGTGATGCGCTGGTAAGACTAAATTCTGAGATTGAAGATGAATCCATTAAGTGGGAAAAAGAGGTAAGCGATGTTAAAATCAAAAAAGTTTCAGAGAGATACTATGGATCACAACCAAAATAACATCTATAGATGGCATAGGAGACAGCGGGGTAAATGGAAGAACGCTGGATCAAGATCAGGGTCGTTTGCTTCCTGCACGTCCAATGAAGTTCAACGAACCAAGAATCAGGGTCTGGGAGTGGCATGACCTTGCGATCCACGGACAAGAGACAGAACAACTCTAGTAAAAGCATGCACTCGGGATCATATAGGAAGGGTCACAAGAAAAATGATACGAACAAATTACAGGTGATTAACTTATCAGAACATGTATTGACTTATAATAAAAAAAAAAGTTGTTTGAGAGGGGGCTAACCTTTGCACCCACTAATGGCTTTAATCTTTTCACAGCTATAAAAGATGTTAATCTTTTATCAAGGAAATTTATTCTTAAAAAGCTGCATTATAAAAACAGCGATGACCATACGACCATGTCAGACTCTATAATAGAAGAAGCCTGGAGAAATTTGAATTTTTTGTTGGACGAGCAGGATGGAACGACCCAAGGTAAATACCCCAGGCATTTATATCCCAGATCGGTAACATTTCCCGCGATGTCGGCATCTCCTGCGGTGGAGATCTTCACTGATCTGGTTATCCATAATCTCAAGAGGATCTCTACTGCATGACTGAGTGACAACCTTACTCAGGGAGATCGAACGGCACTTTGTGAATTACAGTCGCTCGATGACCTTGTCATCAAACCAGCCGACAAAGGGGGAAACGTTGTCCTATGGCCCAAAAAGATGTATGAGAAGGAGGCACAGAAACAGTTGAGGGATAGAATCACATATATAAAATGATCCACAAATCCTATGTCATCATATTCTGCTGAATTAGGTCTGATACTATATGGCAGGGCATTATCCCTAAAAAAAAAAAAATCTATGACGGTCTAATATTTAAATACCCTAAGACACCAACCACTTACTTCATCCCTAAAATCCACAAAAATGCCACCGAACACCCGGGCAGACCTATCGTGTCTGGATTGGAAGGCCTTTATGACCCGGTGTGCAAATTTGTGGATTTTTGTTTGCAACCACTGGCAGAAGCTCTCCCATCATACGTCCGCGACACCACGTACGTATTAACCAGAATTAACGGGATACATTTGGAGGATGATATGTACCTCGTGACTGCAGATATAGAGTCACTCTATACTTGCATTGATCATCAGCAGGGGTTGGAGGCGGCCCGCTTCTTTTTCGTGAACAGCAACTGGGATGGTCCCACATGTGAGTTGGTCCTTGGGCTGCTTGAGTTCATCCTATCGCATAATTTTTTTTCCTTTAAAGAGCAATTTTATCTACAGCGGAGGGGTACTGCAAAGGGGGCGGCCTGTGCGCCTTCATTTGCAAACCTCTTTCTTGGGTTTTGGGAAAGTGGTTTGCGGGGGGGCGAGGACGCGTGGGCTGTAGACCATATACCCCTCTGGCCATGATACATTGACGATATTTTATTTATTTGGCAAGGCAGTGAGGATGGGCTTAGGCAGTTCATGGGCCAACTCAATGTGAATGATTTTAACATCAGGCGGACCTATGTGTGTAGCAGGGAGGTGGTGGACTTCCTGGACATCAAGATCGATATTGACAGCAACCGACAGCTACAGTCAGACTTATTCAGGAAGCCCACCGCAATCAATTCCCTGTTGCATGCAGAGTCTAGCCACCATTACGTCACTATCAAATCTATCCCAGTTGGGCAGTTTATGAGAACGAAGCGGATTTGCTCAACCCCACAGAAATTTCAAGCTGATATATTGAGAAAGAGATTTCAGTCATGAGAGTACAGCAACAGATCCATAAAGGAAGGGTATAATAGGGCGAAGAAGTTCACATGAGAAACTTTACTCCAGTCCTCCAATGGAGTATCCAAGGACAACAATAATGTCAGATTCATCACAACATATAATTCACAATGTGAAGAGGTGAAAAGAAGTTTGCAGCGCCATTGGCCAGTTCTCCAGACCGAACCAATCCTGAAAAAGTATATACTAGATTACCTCCAGATGACCTATAGGAGAAGCAAAAATCTCAAAGATATATTGGTTAGAAGCCACTACGTGGCGACTACCAATACGCCCTTTGACACAGGGTCACTGGTTAAGGGGTGTTACCCCTGTGGTGGATGTAGGGCATGCGCCAATATGTGTGTGACCTTTAGGTCATCAGGGGAGACAAAGAATTTGAAATTCGCCAGTATATCACCTGCTCCACCACGCAGGTGATATACTATGCGATGTGTGCTTGTGGCCTAATTTATATTGGGCTGACATCACGCCAACTAAGAGTCAGGACAAGGAAAGACGTACGCGACATTGTAGCTGCAACAACCATCTCCAATTTGGAGGAATTGAAAACAATCCCTCGACATTTCAAATTAAAACATGATAGTGATCCCTGTACCTTTAATGTAAGGGGGATTGAACATGTGTCCAGAGGGATTCGAGGCGGCAATATAAATAAGAAACTATTACAGCAAGAATGCAAATGGATTACACTATTAGAAACTAAATCACCTACAGGATTAAATGAAACCAATTAATTTGCTTGTTTCTTATAAGTTGGACTCTCTTTCCCCTAGAAAATGCCTGTGTACTAGCTCTATTGTCCCCAATTAATCCATCTGGCTCTCTGTTTAGAGCACGGTAGCTAGTATGCCGTGCGAATGCATGATGGCACAGGCCTGGTTATATATACAATGGAATGGCCATTATTATTGAATAAAGGTTTTTATGTTCACTATATGTGTGGTGAGTGAAGGGTTAAGAACAGCTGTGTTCTGTCATGAGGAGACTGGTTAAACCAGTTTAGGCTGGTTCTGCGCACCCGTTTTTTCTAACAGCTGATTGGTCAGCTGTTAGAAAAGTGCGGGAAATTTGTAAATAAAAGAAGGGGCTCTCCATCAGCTGGCTGTCAGAATTTCTGAAGATCAAAGAAGAACAGCTGATGGAAAGCCTGCTGCAAGACCGGATGAAGAGGGCGCGCGAGGACAGTGGAGAAGCCTGGCTGAGACAATGCCTGGAGGCGTCTAGGCAGCCAGCAGAAGTTGGAGAAGCTGAGGATCGTGACGCCGCGGTTATCCAGCTTACCGACCCAGAAGAGATGGCAGCGCTGACAGCGGATATCCCGGAAAGAAGGCGGTCCCTGCGGCGCAGCGTCCTTCCAGCGGCAGTCGGTGAGAATGAGGAAGAAGCGGAAGCCGGAGCTTTCCCGCCCATCCTGGCTGCGGAGGCGCGTCATTGTTCAGCGCCGGACAGAGCAGCCACGAAGAGGAAGAGTACGTCATCTAGTCGGCGTCGCCGTAAAAGCGCGGCACCGGCCCAGGGATTTGAAATTCCTGGTGGCAGCGGGAGATCATAGGGGAAGATCGTTCCTGGGGCCAGAAGAGCGACGGCGGCCCCCTGGTCCGAGTCCCCGTCTGAAGAGGAGGAGGTGCCTTGCCGAGGCCAGAGGCAGGGGCCTGAGGCGCGGAGCTGCTGGAGACCAGGGACATCCACAGGAGGGCCGAGAACTGCAGAGCAGAGGACAGGCTGAGAGTTTCAATGTCCCTCTGTCTGTCTCGTGTGCCGGCCCTCTTCCTTTTAGTATAGAAGCTGTAGTGAAGAAAGTGTTATGTGAAATGTTAGCAGGGGGGCGGTGGCTAGGGAGAGTAGTGCAGGTCTTAAGCTGGGTTCACACTAAGCGACAGCGACAACGACGTCGCTGTTACGTCACCATTTTCTGTGACGTAACAGCGACCTTGTAAGTCGCTGTTATGATCGCTGCTTAGCTGTCAAACACAGCGACGCAGCAGCGATCATAACGTCGCTGTGCTACACGTGCAGAGCAGGGAGCCGCGCTTAGCGCTTGCTCCTTGCTCTCCTAGGTACAGTACACATCGGGTTAATTAACCCGATGTGTACTGCAACTACATGTCACAGTGCAGAGAGCAGGGAGCCGCGCACACTGCTTAGCGCTGGCTCCTTGCTCTCCTTGCTACAGTATACATCGGGTTAATTACCCGATGTGTACTGCAGCCACATGTGCACAGAGCAGGAGCCGGCGCTGGCAGCAAGGGCGGAGGCTGGTAACGAAGGTAAATATCGGGTAACCAGGGAAAGGTCTTCCCTTGGTTACCCGATGTTTACGCTGGTTACAGCTTACCGCAGCTGCCAGACGCCGGCTCCTGCTCCCTGCTCGCTTCATTTCGTCGCTCTCTCGCTGTCACACACAGCGATGTGTGTGTCACAGCAGGAGAGTGACGACCAAAAAATGAAGCTGGACATTCAGCAACGACCGGCGACCTCACAGCAGGGGCCAGGTCGTTGCTGGATGTCACACACAGCGACGGGACGTCGCTGCAACGTCACAGAAAATGGTGACGTAGCAGCGACGTCATTGTCGTTGTCGCTGTGTGTGACACCAGCTTTAGTGGTTGTCAGGAGTCCATGTCTCTGCCTGGTTATTTATTTAAGGAGGCTTTGACATGTGACATGTCCCCCCTGGGATTTCATTTGCCGCAGCCAGTTAGGGATAAGATTTACATGGGAGATTATGTTGATTTGTTTTCTCTGCTTCCGTCTAGTAGAGAGAATGTTAAAAAGGATGAGAAGACGGATTTAGATGATAAGAAAAAGGCCGCCTTTAAATCATTCAATAACTGGCTGCAGGCATTTTGCATTTTTTCTTCTGTCTTGAGTGAAAAGAATCCGGCAGTTTGTTCGGGTCTTTTTCAGCACATGGAGAACATATTAGAGGCATATCGCAGTTTTGGTGGCATTGCATGGCTGAATTATGATGAGGGTTTTCGTCAAAAATTAGCCATCCTCCGGAATATGCAATGGGGCCAAAAAGACGTCGGTCTATGGCTAAACCTTATGCTTCCTCAGAGGACTAATTTTAACAGATTTTCTCAAAATAATCCTATGGTTAAAAAAGGTTTCTGCTTTGCATTTAATGAGTCGTCATGTAAATTTACATCCAATTGCAGATTTCGACATGAGTGCTCCTCTTGTGGGGGTAATCATGCCATCTTCAAATGTTTCAAAAAACAGAACCAGAGTACACAGCAACAACACAACACTAAGGAGTCCATGTTTAAAGGAGGTGACACCAGTGATAGTACAAAACATGCTGGGTTGGTTAGATCGCTATCCAGTCAGACAGAATGCTTAGTTAATTTTGGATGGATTTGTGAACGTTTTTTTTGTTCCTGAGTTTAAAGGGTCAGGGTGCGTTTGGGTGGAGAATATTCTTTCAGTAAATGAATTTGAGTCAGTGGTAGCTTCCAAAGTGCTAAAAGAGATTCAATTAGGTAGGGTAGCTGGTCCTTTTGTTAGTCCCCCGTTCAAGAATTTTCGGCTTTCGTCACTCGGGATAGTCCCTAAGAAGGAGAAGGGTAGTTTCCGTCTAATCCACCATTTATCGTTTCCAAGATATGGTTCTTAAATGTTGAGATTGAGCCGGATATAGTCTCGGTTAAATATTCCTCATTTGATCAAGCTGTGGATTTGTTAAGGGAAGCAGGTAGAGGGGCTTTAATGGCAAAATCAGATATTCAGTCAGCATTCAGGCTTTTACCAGTGAATCCTTCGGGTTTCAATTCTCTGGGTTTTCAGTTTAGGGGGCACTATTTTTTTGACAAATGCCTCCCGATGGGTTTTTCTTTGTCTTGTTTTTATTTTGAATCTTTTTCATCATTTTTACATTGGGTTGTTGAGGTTGAGGGAGGTAAGGGAAAATTCTGCATTATTTAGATGATTTTTTATTTGTTGGTAAGGCGGAGTCTGAGGATTGTTTAAAGTTGTTAGTTAAGTTTCGTGAGTTGATGTGTTTGTGTGGTGTTCCTATAGCGGAAGAGAAGACGACTTTGCCCTGTCGGTGTTTGGAGTTTTTAGGCATCACTATTGATTCTGATAGGATGGAGTGTAGGTTGCCTCAGGATAAAGTTGCTAGGTTGGAAGCGGAGCTTTTGAGCTTGATTGTCAGAAAAAAAGACTACTTTGAAGAATCTGTAATCATTGCTTGGGCTTTTGAATTTTAGTTTGCAGATTTTTCCAATAGGTAGGGTATTTTCCATTTTCCGTTTTTTCTAACAGCTGATTGGTCAGCTGTTAGAAAAGTGCGGGAAATTTGTAAATAAAAGCAGGGGCTCTCCATCAGCTGGCTGTCAGAATTTCTGAAGATCAAAGAAGAACACCCACCCGCCATCCCTGGAGAAAGAACTTCTCGTGGAGGATCGCACTCGTCGTGGCATTTGTTAGAGGGAAAAGTCGTCAGCTTTGCTGGCGGACTAGTTTATGGACTGTGGTGATGAAATGGTTAATAAAGATTTGGTTATTTATTGGTAATTTTAATATGCTATTTAACCCTTAATAAATGTCATGGCCATTTAATGCCATCAAAATTATTCAGTGTCACGTCTATTTATTTTATATAGGCCTTGTGTTATCATGCGCAGCAATGATCATTTATGCAATTTAGTACATTATCTTTGATCTCTTCCACCGTTTTCCTGTATTGTTTTTAATCGGTTTTAATTTGTGTATTTGTTTACAGTATACTTCTACCAACCCTAAGGATCACCTTGTATGTGAAGAACCTACTCTAATGGATTCATATTCCTGACGTGGATATTCTCTGCATATTGCACGACTTGATGCATGTTATGAATTACCATATGTCTCAATCGTTATGTATGGCATATGTCGCGGGCGGAAGTGGGGACGCCGCGCTCTCCCACTGCTCGGGTCCGGCTGCCGCTGCTGCTGCGGCCTGCTACTGCTCGGTGGCTCGAGCGATGGGCCGGATCCCGGGGACTCGAGCGGCGCTCCTCGCCCATGAGTGAAAGGGGATTGGTTTTTGGGATTGTTTATTGTCCGTGACGCCACCCACAGTTGTGGTGATTGTGTGGACACCACCGCTGCTCTGTATGGGGATCCCGGGAGCGGTGACAGGGAGCAGCAAAGTTGTTGGTTCTCCCCTCCGTGGGTAGGGGGTGGTTGTCCCAGGGCCCAGTGATGAGGTGGGGGATGAGGGATGGCGGGGTCGGTGCAGGGCTTGGTGGGGTGCAGGGACGCGGGGCAGCGCTGTGCCTCACGGCACTGTGGTACTCACTCAGCCGGAGACGGGAACACAGTTCTCAGTAAAACACACGGCTGGAAAGACGGTTCCCACGGACGGCTGCTGTTGCTTTTCCCCGGTAGTTGACGATGACGGTCCCTTTTCCTGCACCTAAGTCTATATTGGTAGCGATGGGTTCCCACCGGTAACCCGCTCCCCGGCTTGGATATAGGCCGGAGGAGCCCCACTTTACCCGCAGGCGCTGGCCCTGAGAAACTGGTGCCTTGGCGGTGGCGGTGTCTCTCTCCTACGGTTGGACTGTTGCCTTCAATCGGGACTTAGTTGTTGGGAGACCCGGAGGTCCCCTTCACTGACGGATTTGGCAAATTCACGGCGACTCCTAGCCTTGCCGGGATCCGAAAGGCCCCTGCCAATGGTGCTGGCTTCTCTTCGTATACCGTTCCGGTACCGCCGGGCCACCACCCGTCCACGGTCCTTTCGGCAACCTCCGATCAGCCTCTCCTGCAGACGGTCACTGCCGTCTGCTGACCTTGCTCTCTCAGTCCGGGGCACGCACCCGGACCAACTTCAGGCTTCCTCAACTGTCACTTTCTCTTCCACTTTTACTCCTCCCTCTTGCTCCTCTACCACTTCACTCTCACTTCAAACTCTGACTAAACTGATCTGCCTGGTTCTCCCGCCTCCAGGGCTGTGAACTCCTCGGTGTTCGGAGCCAACCACCTGGCCCACCCCCTGGTGTGGACATCAGCCCCTGGAGGAAGGCAACAAGGATTTTTGGTTTAGCTTCGGTGTACCTATCCGGGGTGTAGGGTGTGGTGGTGTCATGACCTGTGACCCCTGGCTTGCCCAGGGCATCACACATACTTGGAATTTATAAATTTATAGGTGTCCAAGACCATTTGGTCGCTTCAACTTTGCATATCATGCACAGTGATTAGCAAGTAAGCAAGCGCATATCATAGTGCAGCATATGGGAATGTGACGTAAGTTGCTTAATGCAGTCTGGTGCGCGTGCCCACTGTCCTCCACCTGCCCGCTGGGTCACGCCACTGTCATTAGGGCTGTGTATAAGCCCTGGCTTCTATAGCCACTGTGCATGCGCTGGCAACCCTGAAGAGCGGTGCTTCCCCGTTGCAGTCGGTGGACAGACTGCAAGCGGTGGCCATTAGGCGAACACATATAAAGAGAGGGAAAATTGATCAGCAATAGCCCCCTGAGGAAGCGTTTTATGCGAAATGTACATAGGGGTGGAAGTGGATGCACTGCTGACCCACCAACTCTAACATGGGTAACAAAGAAATATGATGTTTATATTTGATACTGGGTATTTACTATTTTAGCAAAGCCTGTTAGCAATGACAGATATCATATTCCTTATAAATATATATATATTTATAAGTATATATATATATATATATATATATGAAAGAGGTAAGAGTCCCGGTGCACCACCTACTCCGTGTGTTACTACACGTTCAGCTACTTGAGCCCTACTGAGCCATGGAGGGGATCATGGTGCAGACTTGCGGTGAAGACCAAGATAAATCCAAAGGAGAAAGAAAGTCGCACTTCAGATGATCACCATATAACTCCGTCTTTATTGCAGGGGAAACATGAGGGTACAAGCGGTGGGGAGGGTGAGACAAGCCATACAACGCCGGACGACGGCGTGCCGTTTCGCTAGAACTTAGCTTCCATGGGTCCAGTGCAAACTGCCATGCAGCACCGCCCTTTTAACACAAATGGTGCGGGTACTGCATTAGCAGAGTGATTTAAAATGCAAATGCAAGTATACAATTAGTAGCTGCAAAAAACAGGTGAAGACTTCAAGGGTATTAACATATCACAGTCTAATACACATATCTCTCAAAATACAATAATATACAAAAGGCGGACAGAATCACAATCCCTACAAGAACAGAACAAAATTCTGATGTACAGTACAGCGAGCACAAAAACAGTAGAAATTATTTTAAATTTGTGAAAAAAAAAAAAAAATTTCAGAGACAGTGTATGCAATAATGTTAAAATGCAAAACAGTAGCTATTAATCAACGCCATGATCAGATAGTGCTAGCAAAACAAGGGTGTCACAGTCAGGATGTCATATAGTCGACATGCCAAAAAAAAAAAAAGGTCTTTCAAGAAAAACTGACAAGTTGTTTCTGTCATTCAAACCTAGCGGTCCCATTGCGTTTAGATCCAGAATCAATCTGGATTCTTTTTGTAACAGCGTGCGGTGCGTGTCGCCGCCTCTGCTGCTAGGATTGACTTTAAACAGACCAGCAAAAGAACAGGACAGGACTGCGATGGCGACGAATGATCGTGATAGACCTCGCAAATTTTTTTAAAAAAAAAATACCAGGAAAAATGCCGCATAATGCCGCCGTGGATAGATGCACCTTCAATTTCAAATACAATTCTGTTTGACATTGTGAGATCCAGCATAAAGAGACACTGGCATTTGTTGAAAAACGATAAAGACCTTAGAGCCCTGGTTAAAGAGGGTCCCTTGGTATCTTACAGAAGAGGCCATAATTTAGTCGACCTTTTGGTAAAAAATAGATTCGTGCCCACAAAGGAAAAGACATGGTTAGACAAGAAAAAAATTAAGGGTAATTTTAGATGTGGGAATTGTCCTTTCGGTTCGGCCCATAAAACAAGGGATGTAATAAGTGGGGTGTGAGTACCTCAGGGTTAATGATTTCATATCGTGCAAGTCCACTTATATAGTGTATGCATTATTCTGCCCCTGCAATTTTTATTACATTGGAAAAACTATCCGGCCCCTTTACGTCCGTTTTAGGGAACATTGCAAATCCTTAATATCAGGGATAGGTTCAGCAAGACTTATTAAACACATGCAGGAATGCCATAATAGTAATTCCAATCTACTTTCTTTTGCTGGTCTGTTTAAAGTCAATCCTAGCAGCAGAGGCGGCGACACGCACCGCACGCTGTTACAAAAAGAATCCAGATTGATTCTGGATCTAAACGCAATGGGACCGCTAAGTTTGAATGACAGAAACGACTTGTCAGTTTTTCTTTAAAGACCTTTTTTTTTTTTTTTTGGCATGTCGACTATATGACATCCTGACTGTGACACCCTTGTTTTGCTAGTGTGACGCCCTGGCACAGCCAGGTTGTCACATAAAGAGTTAATCCTCCTTGGTAATATGATCTCACACTGGTGCAGCCAAACAAGCACAGCCCCCAGTGTAAGGGAAAAGCAGAGGAGAGGGGAGGGGCTGGAGCAGAGAGTGTGGAGAGGTCAGAGAGAACAGAGGTCTGGAGTTCAGCTCCCGGCTGGGAGTGAAGCGTTCTCCAAGAGGGCCGGGGCAGGCCGTAGTGAGGAAGGGGCCAGAACAGGTAGCCGGAGCTGGGCGGTGGCCCCCCGGTACCTGGGTACCCGGATCACTACAGGGGAGTAGATTCCCCGTCCCCGGCTGAGGAGAAAGTGGAAGAGAGAGGAGAGAAAGGCACTTGGCTGCAGGGAAGAACAACAAGGGCTGCTGCACCGTGTGTGGGACACTAACACCCCGTACCAAAGGCTGCGGACACCGGCAATTCTTAGTTCACCAGTGACTCCGTGTGACTTTCTTGTGAGTACACCCGTGCCCTCGGGCATCGCACTGCAGCACTGCGCCCTGCTCCCTGCTTACCCCATCACCGGGCCCCGGGACTACCAACCCCCTACCCACGGAGGGGAGAAATAACATCTAGCTGCTCCATACCATCCCCGGGACCCCCACACTGAGCAGCGGTGGTGCCATCACCACAACCGTGGGTGGCGTCACGAACTATAACAATTCCCCTTACTAAATCCCCTTTTACTGTGGAGCCTGGGATCACAGACCGGGTCACGCCATCGTGATACCCACAGAAGTGACTCTGTGGCCCGGATCTGAGTACCCCCTGGTCCCCGGGCGACACATTTGGCGTCACGAACAGGATCGAACCCATCCAGTTACCTGGAGGAAGTGCGCCTTATTCTGGACTGTCAGCGGTGATCCGCTGCAAAAATCTTGAAATCCGCCATTTTAGCCGCCATTTTAGGCGCCAAAAACAACAACTTGGCGCCTTCTTCTCCGAGCGGTGGGCGCGAAAAAGAGGCTCCGCCCCCTGAGAACGCGGGCGGAAGTGAAGCTCCGGAGGACCGGAAGCGAAAAGAGAAACTTTAAAAGCTGCTGGAAGGACTGCTCCCGAGTACCAGGGGGGAGCAGAAAGAAGGAACCGCAGCTTATGTGACGAGGACTGTAAAGGCAGGGATGCCAGGACTCTGCCAGCATTTGGTTCCTGGAGAGGCCGCCGCAGCGATGCACCGACCCGTTACCCCTGTTACCGGTAGCGGAGCCCGCAGCACCTGTTGGGGAGGACCCAGACCTGGGGTCCCCAGGCCTCACCTTTGTCACCAACCTGCCACCGGCCCCGGCAGTCCGCCCGGCCGCGACGGAGATGACGACGGCTCCGGCAGTCCGCCCGGCCGCAACGGCAGCGAAGTACCGGTCCCGTTGACCAATTTGGGGCTGTTCCTGGACTGGGGTCAAGGGGTGCTGCCTGGGTTTTAGGGGCAGCACCAAGGCTAGGTTGTTTGGGTGGGTGACTGAAGGACCCGTTACACAGTTATTATTAAAAGTGTTATTTGTTGTTGCAACGTTGAAGCAATGTGCATCCCGCTGTGGGAAGATTGAAAATGTTTAAAATGTTTTATTCTTTTCCAGTTTAATAAAATGTCGGTGCCTAGCCGGCCCGAGGACGGGCCGTGTTTTACCAGGGGGGTGTGTGACGCCCTGGCACAGCCAGGTTGTCACATAAAGAGTTAATCCTCCTTGGTAATATGATCTCACACTGGTGCAGCCAAACAAGCACAGCCCCCAGTGTAAGGGAAAAGCAGAGGAGAGGGGAGGGGCTGGAGCAGAGAGTGTGGAGAGGTCAGAGAGAACAGAGGTCTGGAGTTCAGCTCCCGGCTGGGAGTGAAGCGTTCTCCAAGAGGACCAGGGCAGGCCGTAGTGAGGAAGGGGCCAGAACAGGTAGCCGGAGCTGGGCGGTGGCCCCTCGGTACCTGGGTACCCGGATCACTACAGGGGAGTAGATTCCCCGTCCCCGGCTGAGGAGAAAGTGGAAGAGAGAGGAGAGAAAGGCACTTGGCTGCAGGGAAGAACAACAAGGGCTGCTGCACCGTGTGTGGGACACTAACACCCCGTACCAAAGGCTGCGGACACCGGCAATTCTTAGTTCACCAGTGACTCCGTGTGACTTTCTTGTGAGTACACCCGTGCCCTCGGGCATCGCACTGCAGCACTGCGCCCTGCTCCCTGCTTACCCCATCACCGGGCCCCGGGACTACCAACCCCCTACCCACGGAGGGGAGAAATAACATCTAGCTGCTCCATACCATCCCCGGGACCCCCACACTGAGCAGCAGTGGTGCCATCACCACAACCGTGGGTGGCGTCACGAACTATAACAATTCCCCTTACTAAATCCCCTTTTACTGTGGAGCCTGGGATCACAGACCGGGTCACGCCATCGTGATACCCACAGAAGTGACTCTGTGGCCCGGATCTGAGTACCCCCTGGTCCCCGGGCGACACACTAGCACTGTCTGATCATGGCGTTGATTAATAGCTACTGTTTTGCATTTTAACATTATTGCATACATTGTCTCTGAAACAATTTTTTTTTTTTTTCACTAATTTAAAATAATTTCTACTGTTTTTGTGCTCGCTGTACTGTACATCAGAATTTTGTTCTGTTCTTGTAGGGATTGTGATTCTGTCCGCCTTTTGTATATTATTGTATTTTGAGAGATATGTGTATTAGACTGTGATATGTTAATACCCTTGAAGTCTTCACCTGTTTTTTGCAGCTACTAATTGTATACTTACATTTGCATTTTAAATCACTCTGCTAATGCAGTACCCACACAATTTGTGTTAAAAGGGCGGTGCTGCATGGCAGTTTGCACTGGACCTGTGGAAGCTAAGTTCTAGCGAAACGGCACGCCGTCGTCCGGCGTTGTATGGCTTGTCTCACCCTCCCCACCGCTTGTACCCTCATGTTTCCCCTGCAATAAAGACTGAGTTATATGGTGATCATCTGGAGTACGACTTTCTTTCTCCTTTGGATATATATATATATATATATATATATATATATATATATATATATATATATATAACGATTGAGAGGATTTGGCATTTACGTTTGATGTTTTGAACCTGAGTTACCTGAGTGGTCTTATAATGGCTGTTAGTACATAGATCTGCATTTAGTCCTGTTTCTATAGTGATGAGATATAATATTTACTACAAAATTTTACTATCATTTTCTCACTATTATATGTGAGATTCAAGTGTTGAGTCCTTGGGTATGGACCCATTAATTTATTGGCTTCCCTTCCAACACTCTTGCACCCCTCCAATCTATCCTAAACTCTGCGGCCCGCTTAATCCACCTCTCCCCTCGCTACTCCCCAGCCTCGCCACTCTGCCAATCCCTTCACTGGCTTCCCATCGCCCAACGACTCCAGTTCAAAACATTAACCATGACATACAAAGCCATGCACAACCGGTCTCCTCCCTACATCTGTGACCTAGTCTCCCGGTACCTACCTGCACGCAACCTCAGATCCTTACAAGATCTCCTTCTCTGCTCCTCTCTTATCTCCTCTTCCCACAATCGCGTACAAGATTTCTCCCGTGCATCCCCCATACTCTGGAACGCTCTACCTCAGCACATCAGACTCTCCACTACCGTGGAAAGCTTCAAGAGGAACCTCAAGATGTACCTCTTCCAACAAGCCTACAACCTACAATAGCCCTCAGTCCAGTACACCACTGCGCAACCAGCTCTGTCCTCACCTATTGTACCATCACCCATTCCCTGTAGACTGTGAGCCCTCGCGGGCAGGGTCCTCTCTCCTCCTATACCAGTCTGTCTTGTACTGTTAATGATTGTTGTACAAATACCCTCTCTCACTTGTAAAGCGCCATGGAATAAATGGCGCTATAATAATAAATAATAATAATAATAATAATAATTAATTGATGCGGATACCAGCATTTGTGAACATGCAGGTCCATACCGATGAATTTTGAATGCACAAGCACACTTTATTAGTCAGCTCACAGGTCCAATGAAGGTCTGCACTGACGCAATTCCGGATTATAGATTGTGAGATACCGAGGGGAGAAGTACTAGAGAACAGGTATGTTTCCCATCGGTTCATTTCATATGTCTCCATGTACTGACTGTGGAGCAGTCAGCCCATGCAAATGGGCTGGGAAAAGCTCGGAAAGTTATATCTGGCTCAGCAATAAGTTAGTCACTGAAGCCTGTTTATTTCAGTGTAATTTTGGTTTCGGTTTTTCCTGGACTAATCAGTAGGAATGGCAGTGGGACTGGTTGCTCCCTTCTCCACATTCAATCCAGGTTTTGATTCCTCACTGGATCAGCTGAAATAATCAGGAGGCATTCAGAACAAGGAGACTGCTGAGGAGAGCAGTACAGGCTCATGGCTGCTGGTGCTGAGACTCCATACCTCCGCTTGCTGTGCTGAGGAACCGACACAGTAAGAGAATACTGTTTTGTTTGTTACATAGGTTTATTTTGTAGTTACCATTCTGTTGTTAGTTAGTGGCCAGACGGCCTTAAACATTTATTTTCCTGTTTTTGCATGTGTAACACTGAGAGATAAGTGTACACAATAAAACATTGCAGTGGCCGTATCTGTATGGAACCTGCCAGTCTGCCGCTGTCATCTATGAATCCATAGCCACTTTCTTGGACCAAAGCAAAGATCCCAGCTGAGCTATATCCCCTGTCTCACAAATGGTGGAGAATGCGGGCATTAGTGGCTATTGGACTGTAACTACAGATAAACCGTTCTATGTGCATTGGCTCTTGTTAATGTCCTGGCTGAAAGCTCCTGTGCTGCTGAAGAGCCAAGAGACCAGCAATATGGAGGAGCTGCTGAATCAGTTGGTGCAGGCCAACATTAACCAACAACAGACCAAGACTTACCTCCAGAAGGCGCTGGAGTAGCAGCACCAAATGCAACAAGAGCAGTTAAATGCAATAAAAAAGTCCTTGGTTCGGCAGCCTCGAGACGCGGAGGACTGTGCACAAGGCTCTGCCAGTGCGCAGAAAGCCGTACAAAAGACTTTACTTAAAATGACTACTGATGATGATGTGGAAGCATGTTTGGCAGTATTTGAACGTATTGCAGAACGTGAGCGCCTACCGGTGGACAAATGGGCTGAAGTGGTCGCTCCATTCCTGATCGGAGATCCGCAAAAAGCATATTATGATCTAAGTGGAGCTGATGCTATGGACTATATTAAACTAAAAGGTGAAATCCTGGCAAGGCTGGGAGTAAACACATATGTACGGGCACAGAGGGTACATCTATGGACTTTTGTGGCACATCACCCAGCTCGTTCACAAATGCATGACCTCATCCATCTGGTGAATAAATGGCGCCCGCACAGATGGTGGAACGTGTTGTCCTAGACAAGTACCTGCGATCCTTACCGGCTAAGATCCAAAGGTGGGTCGGACAGGGTGACCCAACTAGCGCTGACCAGTTAGTGAAAATGGTCGAGCGTTACAGCGCTTCTGAAAGCCTACTCCAGTGGATGCTTTCGCCTTGCTGGGGTTCTAGGAAATCGCCTGAAAGTCCTGCTAAAACTACTCCTTTTTCAAAAGAAGAGAATGTTGCAACTAGGGGTAGCAGGTCCACAAAGGACTATGTTAGCGGTGTAATTTCTCAGCAACTCAACAGGCCCAGACTGAAGTCCCCAACTGGGAAGCAAGGGCCTATTCAGTGTTGGTGATGTCGTGGGCTCAGCAACGTAGCTGCTAACTGCCCATTAACTACAGAGCCGATGGACTATAACACTACAAGGTGTCTGTCATTATATGTACAGTCTGTGCTGCGGAGATCCTCACGGGAAATGAAAAACATGTGTGTTGCATTGAGGTCAACGGCTATAGTGTGAAAGCCATCTTAGACTCTGACAGTCAAGTAACCTTGGTACATGCTAGCTTGGTGGACCCTGGAGCAATAACAGATTCAACTGTGGGCATTAGTTCCATACATGGCGATGCTAAAAAACTACCCCACAGCCTGGGTAACTCTTGCCACACTCTTGGGGGCCAAAAGACATCAGGTGGTGATCGTAATGACTATGTTGCATAGTGTAATCCTGGGGAGAGACTTTCCCTTATTCTGGGACTTGTGCAACATTAAAAATGGCGTGAACACCCCGGTTGAAGAAAAACTGGTGAACGATACCCTGGGGCTTGCCCCTGAGCCACTGGAGCAAGATGATGGGGGACCCACCACAGGGGTAGCTCCAGAATCTGTACACTCTCCTCTGGGTGTGTTTGCAGGCGAGGCGGACACGCTAGAGGATGGTATAGAGATGCCAGGTCTTGAGGTGGCCCGTGATAATTTCGGGACTGCTCAACACCAAGATCCTACTACAAGGGCATGGGAAAATGTGAAGGTCTCTGAGGGAAACCCAGGGAAACCCAGGGGCTCAAAATGAGTTTCCACATGTGGCAGTGCAACAGGGCATGCTGTACCACATTGACAAGATGCGAGGAGTGGTGGTGGAACAGCTAGTGGTACCAAAATCTTTTCGTCAGGTGGTTTTAGACCTGGCACATAAACATCCCTTGGGGGGCCACCTGGCTAGAGAAAAGACAAAATACCGTATTCTGCAACGTTTCTTTTGGCTGGGTCAGATGGGAGATGTAACTCAGTACTGTCAGTCCTGTCCTACATGCCAGTTGACTGCACCTATGACACATTTTAGAAGCCCCTTTGTACCCTTGCCAATAATAGAGGTGCCCTTTGAGAGGATAGTAATGGATTTAGTCAGTCCATTAGTTAAATCTGCCAGGGGTCATCAATACATTTTGGTGGTACTGGATTACGCCACCCGTTATCCGGAGGCTGTACCCTTACGGAATGCCAATGCAAAAGCAATTTCAAAGGAGCTTTTAACATGTTTTCTCGCACAGGCATTCCAAAAGAGATACTTATGGATCAGGGGACCCCCTTTATGTCTCATATACTTAAAGAACTATGTAAATTACTAAAAATCTCCCACCTGCGTACCTCAGTGTATCACCCTCAAACTGACGGTCTGGTCGAGCGCTTTAATAAAACCCTAAAGAGGATGTTGAAAAGGGTGGTGGATAAGGACGTAAGGGATTGGGATGCTCTCCTGCTATATCTCTTGTTCGCCATACGAGAGGTACCCCAATCCTCCACGGGCTTTTCACCTTTTGAATTGGTCTATGGGCGGTGTCCCAGAAGACTGTTGGATATTGCCAAGGAGACTTGAGAGCAAGAGGTGACTCCTTACCGCAGTGTAGTTGAACATATAACAATCATGCAGGACAGAATTGCGGCAGTTATGCCAATAGTCAAAGAATGTTTGGAGCGCGCCCAACGCGCCCAAAGCAGGGTGTACAACCGGGCGGCTAAAACACGAGTTTTTCAACCTGGGGAGAGGGTGTTAGTGTTGGTACCTACTGTAGAAAATAATTTCTTGCAAAATGGCAGGGGGCATACGAGGTGCTGTAAAAAATAAGTGAAGTGAATTATAAGGTACACCAACCAGACAAGAGAAAACCCCAACAAATCTACCACATAAACTTGCTTAAGTTCCTGGTGGGACAGAGAGAGTCTGGTAGCAGAGACTACCCTTGATAGTGGGCCTCGAGTGGCACCAACATCTGAGGTAAGTGACCCCCAGATAGTACCACCAGAGGTGGCTATTGCAGACACGCTATCCAAGACCCAAATACAAGAAACCAAGGCGTTCATACAGAGAAACGCAGATATTTTTTCCGAACTACCCGGCCGTACTCACCTAATTAAACATGACATTGTCACCGACCCTCAGACACGAGTACGGTTAAAACCATATCGAATTCCATTGCCCAGGAAGTAAAGAAAATGCTGGCGCTCGGGGTTATTGCGGAGTCCCGGAGTGAGTGGGCTAGTCCTATCGTACTGGTGCCCAAGCCCGATGGGTCTATCCGGTTTTGTAATGATTTTCGCAAGTTAAATGAGGTATCGAAATTCGATGCCTACCCCATGCCAAGAGTTGATGAACTTATAGAGAGACTAGGTTCAGCCAGATACATATCCACTATTGACTTAACAAAAAGTTATTGGCAGATTCCCCTCACTGACTCGGCCAAAGAGAAAACTGCCTTTGTTATGCCACAGGGACTGTTCCAGTATCGGGATATGCCATTTGGGTTGCATGGAGCCCAAGCCACCTTCCAAAGACTAATGGATATCATCCTAAAGCCCCGTGTCCAGTATGCAGCCGCATATTTGGACGATATCATTATCTTTAGTGATAACTGGGAAACTCATTTGCCGAAGGTACAAGCTGTCTTGCACTCTCTAAGGGCTGCCAGGTTGACTGCCAATCCCAAGAAGTGTACATTGGGGTTGGAAGAAGCTCGCTATCTGGGATACATGATTGGTAGGGGAGTTATAAAACCTCAGGCTAAAAAAAGTGGACGCCATTCAGAATTGGCCACAACCAGTCACCAAAAGACAGGTCAGAGCCTTTTTGAGGATCATTGGTTATTACCAGCGGTTCATCAAAAATTTTGCTACTATCGCAGCCCCACTCACAGATCTTACCAAGGGGTCAACCTCTGTCTCAATAAAGTGGAACGCAGAAGCAGAGAACGTCTTTCAAGGGTTGAAAAAGGCTTTATGTGACCAACCAGTGTTGGTTACCCCAAACTTTAAACGGGAGTTTATTGTTCAAACAGATGCCTCTGGTGGGCCAACTAAGCAGAAAACTTAAGGAGGCAGAAAAAAAATACAGTGTGGTTGAGCGAGAAGCCTTAGCTGTGAAGTGGGCCCTGGAAACCCTGCGCTATTATTTACTAGGACGCCAATTTAGCCTAGTGACTAGAGTTGAGTGCGGTTCGCGGTTCTCCAGTTCGCGGCTCGAGTGATTTTGGGGGCTGTTCTAGATCGAACTAGAACTCGAGCTTTTTGCTAAAGCTCGATAGTTCTAGATACGTTCGAGAACGGTTCTAGCAGCAAAAAGACAAGCTAATTACTAGCTGGCTTTCCGCTGTAATAGTGTAAGTCACTCTGTGACTCACACTATTATGAAATTTCAGCGTATAGTGTGCGGGAACAGCGCATTCAGATCACTGCTGTTTGGATAATGTTTTTTTTTTCCTTGTCTTCCTTCCCTAAGCGCGCGCGTGTAGTGGGGCGGGCCAGAATGTCAGCCAATCCCAGACACACACACAGCTAAGTGGACTTTTAGCCAGAGAAGCAACGGCATGTGTGATAGGATGTCCATGTCACATGTCCATGCATTATAAAAACGGACATTTTCCTCCAGCACGCCATTATCTGCCTTCTGCGTCTTGGTTTCAGTCATCGCTGGTGTAGCTCCTGTCTTCGATACTGCTGTGTACGCTCTATACACAGAGCTATACAGAATAGGGATAGAAGTTTCTATTAGTCCTTTTAAGGGCTAACACCGGCAGGGTTAGAGCCATAGGTGACAGTCAGGTTACGTGAAAACAGATTTTAACAGCTACACAAGATGACAGCGTCTGTGTAGCTAAGGTCAGGGATTTCCTCGCTGCATTTCCCCATTAGGAGGGATAGAAAGGGAGGCTTCCTTTCCTCTACCCAGACCCACAACCCTGCCACTGTACCCTCCTGCCCTTTGCACACTCAAGCTCATTGTTACTAAGCCATTATACTAGCAAACACTGAGTAAACTTAGTGGCATCCTAAAAGTGGCTGTTGGACTTCCATTAGTGTCCCACTGGTGCAAAGATATTTGCAGCACCTCTGCATTGCACACTCAACCTCATTGTTACAAAGCCATTATAATACCAAACACTGAGTAAACTTAGTGGCATCCTAAAAGTGGCTGTTGGAATTCCATTAGTGTCCCACTGGTGCAAATCTATGTGCAGTACCTCTGCATTGCACACTCAAACTCATTGTTACTAAGCCATTATACTAGCAAACACTGAGTAAACTTAGTGGCATCCTAAAAGTGGCTAATGGACTCCCATTAGTGTCCCACTAGTGCAAAGATATTTTCAGCACCTCTGCATTGCACACTCAAGCTCCTTGTTACAAAGCCATTATAATACCAAACACTGAGGAAACTTAGTGGCATCCTAAAAGTGGCTGTTGGACTTCCATTAGTGTCCCACTGGTGCAAATCTATGTGCAGCACCTCTGCATTGCACACTCAAACTCATTGTTACTAAGCCATTATACTAGGAAACACTGAGTAAACTTAGTGGCATCCTAAAAGTGGCTGTTGGACTTCCATTAGTGTCCCACTAGTGCAAAGATATTTGCAGCACCTCTGCATTGCACACTCAAGCTCATTGTTACAAAGCCATTATAATACCAAACACTGAGGAAACTTAGTGGCATCCTAAAAGTGGCTGTTGGACTTCCATTAGTGTCCCACTGGTGCAAACCTATGTGCAGCACCTCTGCATTGCACACTCAAACTCATTGTTACTAAGCCATTATACTAGCAAACACTGAGTAAACTTAGTGGCATCCTAAAAGTGGCTATTCGACTTCCATTAGTGTCCCACTGGTGCAAATCTATGTGCAGCACCTCTGCATTGCACACTCAAACTCATTGTTACTAAGTCATTATACTAGCAAACTATGCTGCCAGTTTAAGGGCCGTAGTTGCATTGTCAGGGATAGTTATTGTTGTTTATTCTGCTGTTAATAAAGCTAGACCACCGCTGCAATCTACACCACCTCTCAATTTTTACTACCACATTTTAAGTGCACAATCTTGTCACAATCAAAATAAGTGGCAAAATGACAGATTCTGGTGGAAAGGGGAAGAGGCGTGTTGGAAAAGGAAAAAAAGGGTTTGTCCATAAGGAAGGTGGCAAAGCTCCATTAACATCTGCTGAAGATAGACCATCTTCCAGCAAAAGTAAGATGTCTACTACTCACCGTGGACATTCCGATGTGCTCCCTTTTTTACGGCCACGAACAACTGGAACAAAGGTAGATGATGGCCAAAAAAGGAAAATGCTTGAATGGATCTCAAGTGGTCCAACAAGTGCCCTCTCCTCCACCTCAACTACCGCATCCAAAAAACACCAGTCCTCTGAGTTGTCATCCCAATCACACTTGCTTTCTCCCAGCTCTGAAGTCTCCATCTGCCCTGCACAGTATGGTGGAACTGAGATGGCTGAGTCTGCAGAGCTGTTCAGTCACACTATAGCCTGGGAATCAGAGGTCTGCTCCCAAACTACAGTGAGTACAGACCAGGAAATGGTCTGCAGTGATGCGCAGAACCTTTGTGACTCTGATTCAGGCCGTGATGACCAAGTTTCTGAGCATAATGTTGACCCTTATTCACAAACTGAAACACCTGTGGTAATAGACAATGAGGAACATACTGATGACGATGAGACGCAGATACCAGATTGGGATGACAACTTAAATATTCGGTCAGGGCAAGAAGAGGCTCGGTCTGAGGGTGAGGGGAGTGCAAACACAACAATTGATGAGGAAGTTCTAGATCCCACCTACTGTCAACCCACAGTCAGGCCCTCGAGGAGGTCAACAGAGACGGTGGAGGAGGACGCAACTGACAACGAAGTTACCTTGCGCCTTCCTGGACAGAGTCGGAGTACTGGTAGCACGTCTACAACTGCATCCTCAGCCACCACTGTGCCTCTGAGCAGTAGTCAGGGTGGCTCAGCAGGTCACATGCCCTCTAAGCCTTGCCTAGCCTGGTCCTTTTTTGACATAGCAAAAGATCACCCAAATTATGTGATCTGTAAAATTTGTCGTGATTCTGTTAGTAGAGGGCAAAACCTCAGCAGTTTGACAACTTCTTCCATGAATCGTCACATGAATAAATATCATATGTCCCAGTGGGAAGCTCACCGTGCTGCAATGCGGCCTAGCAGAGCGAACCATCCACCACCTGCCCCTTCCAGTGCATCCGCGCGCTCTTCATCTTCTAGGACTGTGGGGACAGCTGTCACATCTGGTTTTCTACGCACAACTTCCACCACTGTAACCACAACAGGCAGTTTTCTTGGTAGGTCGTCAGTGGGTTTGGAAGGGGAATCAAGTGCGTTTGTACAGCTCTCTCAGACATCGATAGCACCAACGTTGGATGAAGGCAACATCATGTCTACGCCTGCACTTTCCTCACAAACCTGCATTTTTCCAGGGATACCCTACTCAACACCGTCTACACACAGCAGCCAGATCTCTGTCCCTCAGATGTGGACAAATAAAAGGCCATTTCCTGCGACCCATGACAAAGCTAAGAGGTTGACTTTATCCCTCTGTAAGCTCTTGGCTACCGAAATGCTGCCTTTCCACCTGGTGGACACACAGGATTTTAGAGACCTTATGTCTGTCGCTGTGCCCCAGTACCAGATGCCCAGTCGCCACTACTTCTCTAAGAAAGGTGTGCCTGCGCTACACCAGCATGTCGCACACAACATCACCGCTTCCTTGAGAAACTCTGTGTGTGAACGGGTGCATTTCACCACCGATACTTGGACCAGTAAGCATGGACAGGGACGTTACATGTCGCTGACTGGGCACTGGGTAACTATGGTGATAGATGGTGAAGGGTCTGCTGCACAAGTCTTGCCGTCCCCACGACTTTTGTGTCAATCCTCTGTCTGTCCAAGTTCCGCCACTGCTTCTGCCTCCTCCACCTCATCTGGGTCCTCCACCTCCGCCCCAAGCCTGCCTGGTCAGGCCACCAGCATTCTCACTGCGCAGAAGGAATCACGCACCCCTCATTACTATACTGGCAGCAGAGCGCAACGGCATCAGGCGGTCTTTAGCTTGACATGTCTTGAAAATAGGAGTCACACAGCGGATGAGTTGTGGGCAGCTCTGGAGACTGAGTTTAATAAATGGTTGTCTCCACTCAACCTGCAGCCTGGTAAGGCCGTGTGCGACAATGCTGCAAACCTGGGTGCGGCCCTTCGCCTGGGCAAGGTGACACACGTGCCTTGTATGGCTCACGTGTTGAACCTTGTTGTTCAGCAATTTTTAACACACTATCCCCGCCTAGATGGCCTTCTGAACAGGGCACGAAAACTGTCTGCTCACTTCCGCCATTCAACCATCGCTGCTGAGCGACTTGCATTGCTCCAGAAGTCTTTCGGCCTGCCGGTTCATCGCCTGAAATGCGATGTGGCGACACGCTGGAATTCGACTCTCCACGTGTTACAGCGACTGTGGCAGCACCGCCGAGCCCTGGTGCAATACGTCATGATGTATAGCCTGGGCTAACGAGATGCAGAGGTGGGGCAGATAACCCTGATGGAGTGGTCTCAGATCAAGGACCTATGCACCCTTCTGCACAGTTTCGACATGGCGACGAATATGTTTAGCGCTGACAATGCCATTATCAGCATGACAATTCCAGTCATTTACATGCTGGAGCACACGCTAAACACTATTCGGAGTCAGGGGATGGGACAACAGGAAGGGGAGGAACTACAGGAGGATTCATATGCACAAGACACAACAACATCACTAAGGTCCAGACGTTCATCATCACCAACGCGGCAGGCATGGGACCATGGGGGACAGGGATCAACAAGGGCGCATGGTAGCAGGCGAAATGTTGAGGAAGGTGCAGGAGAACATGAAGAAATGGAGGACGACCTGTCCATGGACGACTCAGCGGATGAGGGAGACCTTGGTCAAATTTCAGTTGAAAGAGGTTGAGGGGAGATATCAGAGGAAGAAAGAACGGTTAGCACCTCTATGCCACAAACACAGCGTGGACTTGGTCCGCATGGCTGCGCAAGACACATGAGTGCCTTCTTGCTGCACTACCTCCAACATGACCCTCGTATTGTCAAAATTAGAAGTGATGATGACTACTGGCTTGCCACACTATTAGATCACCGGTACAAGTCCAAATTTTGTGACATAATTCCAGCCATAGAAAGAAACGCACATATGCAGGAGTATCAGCAGAAGCTGTTACTCGATCTTAGCTCGGCTTTTCCACCAAACAACCGTGCAGGTGCAGGGAGTGAATCTCCCAGTTGTAACTTGACAACAATGGGACGGTCTCGTCATCTTCAACAGTCTACCCGTACCAGTAGCACCGTATCTGGAGCTGGTAACAGCAATTTTATTGAATCTTTTCATAATTTTTTTAGACCCTCCTTTGCAAGGCCACCAGAGACAACAAGTCTGACACATAGTCAACGGCTGGAGAGGATGATACAGGAGTATCTCCAAATGAACATCGATGCCATTACTTTGCAAATGGAGACTTGCTCATTTTGGGCTTCAAATCTTGAAAAATGGCCAGAGCTCTCCACTTACGCCTTGGAGATTTTGTCGTGTCCAGCTGCCAGCGTTGTCTCTGAACGTGTCTTCAGTGCTGCTGGGTGTGTGCTGACAGATAAGCGCACGCGTCTGTCCAGTGACAATGTGGACAGACTAACGTTCATCAAAATGAACAAGTCATGGATCCAAAAGGAATTTACTACCCCTGTGTCATCCTGGGGAGAGTAAATGCTTGTGTATTTTGAATGTGCTTGATGCAAATCTAGCTGTGAAGTGTACAACTAGGGCACAAGTGCTGCCACTGATGGGGTGTCTGTGTGGCCCAATTTTTGGAAAAAAGGGAGACTCTTCTTGGAGTAACCCTTGCTGTGTTTTTAAAAATGATCCAAGATGCACAGCGCTGGGATCAGGAAAGACTTTGCTACCTACCCCGGTGTCATCCTGGGGACGGTTAAGTATGGCGTATTTTTGAATGTGCTTGATGCAAATCTAGCTGTGAAGTGTACAACTGGGGCACAAGTGCTGCCACTGAAGGGGTGGGTGTGTGTGGGGCCCAATTTTTGGAAAAAATGGAGACTCCGCTTGGAGTAACCCTTGCTTACATTGTTTTTAAAAATGATCCAAGATGCACAGCGCTGGGATCAGGAAAGACTTTGCTACCTACCCCAGTGTCATCCTGGGGACGGTTAAGTATGGCGTATTTTTGAATGTGCTTGATGCAAATCTAGCTGTGAAGTGTACAACTGGGGCACAAGTGCTGCCACTGAAGGGGTGGGTGTGTGTGTGGCCCAATTTTTGGAAAAAAGGGAGACTCCGCTTGGAGTAACCCTTGCTTACATTGTTTTTAAAAATGATTCAAGATGCACAGCGCTGGGATCAGGAAAGACTTTGCTACCTACCCCAGTGTCATCCTGGGGACGGTTAAGTATGGCGTATTTTTGAATGTGCTTGATGCAAATCTAGCTGTGATGTGTACAACTGGGGCACAAGTGCTGCCACTGAAGGGGTGGGTGTGTGTGGGGCCCAATTTTTGGAAAAAAGGGAGACTCCGCTTGGAGTCACCTTGCGGTGTTTTACATGATTTTAGAAGGGCGTGCCATGCCTATATCTGTGTCTCCTCCTCTTTTTCCTTGTCCTGCTGTTTTGTTTTCGCATGAGTATATGTCCTTGTCACTTTCCCATGTGTTTGTGTTGTGTTGTGAGTTGTTTGTCACCTTTTGGACACCTTTGAGGGTGTTTTCTAGGTGTTTTTATGTGTTTGTGATTGCCTGCCATTGTTTCTTATGCGGTTCGAGTTCGGTTCGTCGAATGTTCGCCGAACCGAACTCGAACGAGACGCCCGTTCGGCGAACCGAACTCGAGCCGAACCGCGACCAGTTCGCTCATCTCTACTAGTAACGGACCATTCACCCCTGACATGAATGTCCCAGGCAAAAGAGGGCAATGCGCGGGTGACACGCTGGTTCTTGGCGTTACATATTTTAAATTTTCAGTGTAGCACAGAGCAGGCAAGGCGCATGGGAACGCAGACGCGTTGTCTAGAACGCACTGCTTGGTAAGTCATTGTGTCCGACCCAACGGGCTCGAACAGAGGGGGGATGAATGTGAGATGTCGAGAGGAGAAGTACTAGAGAACAGGTATGTTTCCCCTCGGTTCATTTCATATGTTCCCATGTACTGAATGTGGAGCAGTCAGCCCATGCAAATGGGCTGGGAAAAGCTGGGAAAGTCAGATCTGGCTCAGCAATAAGTTAGTCACTGAAGCCTGTTTATTTCAGTGTAGTTTTGGGCTCGGTTTTTCCTGGAGTAATCAGTAGGAATGGCAGTGGGACTGGTTGCTCCCTTCTCCACATTTAATCCAGGTTTTGATTCCTCACTGGATCAGCTGAAATAATCAGGAGGCATTCAGAACAAGGAGACTGCTGAGGAGAGTAGTACAGGCTCATAGCTGCTGGTGCTGAGACTCCATACCTCCACTTGCTGTGCTGAGGAACTGACACAGTAAGAGAATACTATTTTGTTTCTTACATAGGTTTATTTTGTAGTTAGCATTCTGTTAGTTAGTGGCCAGACGGCCTTAGACATTTATTTTCCTGTTTTAGCATGTGTAACACTGAGAGATAAGTGTACACAATAAAAAAATGGCAGTGGCCGTATCTGTGTGGAACCTGCCAGTCTGCCGCTGTCATCTGTGAATCCATAGCCACTTTCTTGGACCAAAGCAAAGATCCCAGCTGAGCTATATCCCCTGTCTCACTATATATATATATATATATATATATATATACAGTTAGGTCCAGAAATATTTGGACAGTGACACAATTTTCGCGAGTTGGGCTCTGCATGCCACCACATTGGATTTGAAATGAAACCTCTACAACAGAATTCAAGTGCAGATTGTAACGTTTAATTTGAAGGTTTGAACAAAAATATCTGATAGAAATTGTAGGAATTGTACACATTTCTTTACAAACACTCCACATTTTAGGAGGTCAAAAGCAATTGGACAAATAAACCAAACCCAAACAAAATATTTTTATTTTCAATATTTTGTTGCGAATCCTTTGGAGGCAATCACTGCCTTAAGTCTGGAACCCATGGACATCACCAAACGCTGGGTTTCCTCCTTTTTAATGCTTTGCCAGGCCTTTACAGCCGCAGCCTTCAGGTCTTGCTTGTTTGTGGGTCTTTCCGTCTTAAGTCTGGATTCGAGCAAGTGAAATGCATGCTCAATTGGGTTAAGATCTGGTGATTGACTTGGCCATTGCAGAATGTTCCACTTTTTTGCACTCATGAACTCCTGGGTAGCTTTGGCTGTATGCTTGGGGTCATTGTCCATCTGTACTATGAAGCGTCGTCCGATCAACTTTGCGGCATTTGGCTGAATCTGGGCTGAAAGTATATCCCGGTACACTTCAGAATTCATCCGGCTACTCTTGTCTGCTGTTATGTCTAGAGTTGAGCGCGGTTCGTAATTCGTGGTTCTCCAGTTCGCGGCTCGAGTGATTTTGGGGCATGTTCTAGATCGAACTAGAACTCGAGCTTTTTGCAAAAGCTCGATAGTTCTAGAAACGTTCGAGAACGGTTCTAGCAGCCAAAAAACAGCTAAATCCTAGCTTGGTTTCTGCTGTAATAGTGTAAGTCACTCTGTGAATCAAACTATTATCACATTTCAGTGTATAGTGTGCGTGAACAGCGCCTTCAGATCACTGCTGTTTCTATAATGGCGATCGCCATTTTTTTTTTTTTTTTCTTGTCTTCCTTCCCTAAGCGCGCGCGTCTTGTGGGGCGGGCCAGCATGTCAGCCAATCACAGACACACACACACCTAAGTGGACTTTGAGCCAGAGAAGCAACGGCATGTGTGATAGGATCTGCATGTCACATGTCCCTGCATTATAAAACCGGACATTTTCTTCACGAACGCCATTATCTGCCTTCTGCGTCTTTGGTGTCAGACATCAGTGTCGCAGCTCCGTCCTCCTGAGTCCTATAGCCGATACAGCTGTATGCGCTGCATACACAGCGTTAGACAGCTTAGGGAGAGCACATTCTAGCAGTCCTTTTAAGGGCTCAAAGCGGCAGGGTCAGAGAGCCATAAGTGACAGGTCCTGCAAACAGCAACAGCGTCTGTGTAGCCCAGGTCAGGGATTTCCTCCCTGCATTTCACCATTAGGAGGGAATAGAAAGGCAGGCTTCCATTCCTCTACCCAGAGCACCACAATCCTGCCACTGTACCCTCTTGTCCTCTGCACACTCCAACTCATTCTAAGTAAGCCATTATACTAGCAAACATTCAGTGTACCTAGTGGCATCCTATACGTGGCTATTGGACTTTGCTATAGTCCCACTAGTGCCAAGACATTTGCAGCACGTCTGCCTGCGTTGCACACTCCAACTAATTATAACTAAGCCATTATACTAGCACACACTCAGTGTACCTAGTGGCATCCTATACGTGGCTATTGGACTTTGCTATAGTCCCACTAGTGCCAAGACATTTGCAGCACGTCTGCCTGCGTTGCACACTCCAACTAATTATAACTAAGCCATTATACTAGCACACACTCAGTGTACCTAGTGGCATCCTAAACGTGGCTATTGGACTTTGCTATAGTCCCACTAGTGCCAAGACATTTGCAGCACGTCTGCCTGCGTTGCACACTCCAACTAATTATAACTAAGCCATTATACTAGCACACACTCAGTGTACCTAGTGGCATCCTATACGTGGCTATTGGACTTTGCTATAGTCCCACTAGTGCCAAGACATTTGCAGCACGTCTGCCTGCGTTGCACACTCCAACTAATTATAACTAAGCCATTATACTAGCACACACTCAGTGTACCTAGTGGCATCCTATACGTGGCTATTGGACTTTGCTATAGTCCCACTAGTGCCAAGACATTTGCAGCACGTCTGCCTGCGTTGCACACTCCAACTAATTATAACTAAGCCATTATACTAGCACACACTCAGTGTACCTAGTGGCATCCTATACGTGGCTATTGGACTTTGCTATAGTCCCACTAGTGCCAAGACATTTGCAGCACGTCTGCCTGCGTTGCACACTCCAACTAATTATAACTAAGCCATTATACTAGCACACACTCAGTGTACCTAGTGGCATCCTATACGTGGCTATTGGACTTTGCTATAGTCCCACTAGTGCCAAGACATTTGCAGCACGTCTGCCTGCGTTGCACACTCCAACTAATTATAACTAAGCCATTATACTAGCACACACTCAGTGTACCTAGTGGCATCCTATACGTGGCTATTGGACTTTGCTATAGTCCCACTAGTGCCAAGACATTTGCAGCACGTCTGCCTGCGTTGCACACTCCAACTAATTATAACTAAGCCATTATACTAGCACACACTCAGTGTACCTAGTGGCATCCTATACGTGGCTATTGGACTTTGCTATAGTCCCACTAGTGCCAAGACATTTGCAGCACGTCTGCCTGCGTTGCACACTCCAACTAATTATAACTAAGCCATTATACTAGCACACACTCAGTGTACCTAGTGGCATCCTATACGTGGCTATTGGACTTTGCTATAGTCCCACTAGTGCCAAGACATTTGCAGCACGTCTGCCTGCGTTGCACACTCCAACTAATTATAACTAAGCCATTATACTAGCACACACTCAGTGTACCTAGTGGCATCCTATACGTGGCTATTGGACTTTGCTATAGTCCCACTAGTGCCAAGACATTTGCAGCACGTCTGCCTGCGTTGCACACTCCAACTAATTATAACTAAGCCATTATACTAGCACACACTCAGTGTACCTAGTGGCATCCTATACGTGGCTATTGGACTTTGCTATAGTCCCACTAGTGCCAAGACATTTGCAGCACGTCTGCCTGCGTTGCACACTCCAACTAATTATAACTAAGCCATTATACTAGCACACACTCAGTGTACCTAGTGGCATCCTATACGTGGCTATTGGACTTTGCTATAGTCCCACTAGTGCCAAGACATTTGCAGCACGTCTGCCTGCGTTGCACACTCCAACTAATTATAACTAAGCCATTATACTAGCACACACTCAGTGTACCTAGTGGCATCCTATACGTGGCTATTGGACTTTGCTATAGTCCCACTAGTGCCAAGACATTTGCAGCACGTCTGCCTGCGTTGCACACTCCAACTAATTATAACTAAGCCATTATACTAGCACACACTCAGTGTACCTAGTGGCATCCTATACGTGGCTATTGGACTTTGCTATAGTCCCACTAGTGCCAAGACATTTGCAGCACGTCTGCCTGCGTTGCACACTCCAACTAATTATAACTAAGCCATTATACTAGCACACACTCAGTGTACCTAGTGGCATCCTATACGTGGCTATTGGACTTTGCTATAGTCCCACTAGTGCAAAGACATTAGCAGAGCACATCTGCCTGCATTGCACACTCCAAGTTTTTTAAACTAAGCAATTTTACTAGCAAACACTCAGTGTACCTAGTGGCATCCTATACGTGGCTATTGGACTTTGCTATAGTCCCACTAGTGCAAAGACATTTGCAGAGCACGTCTGCCTGCATTGCACACTACAACTTTTTTAAACTAAGCAATTTTACTAGCAAACACTCAGTGTACCTAGTGGCATCCTATACGTGGCTATTGGACTTTGCTATAGTCCCACTAGTGCCAAGACATTTGCAGAGCGCATCTGCCTGCGTTGCACACTCCAACTAATTATAACTAAGCCATTATACTTGCACACACTAAGTGTTTTTTAGTGGCATCCTATACGTGGCTATTGGACTTTGCTATAGTCCTACTAGTGCCAAGACATTTGCAGAGCGCATCTGCCTGCGTTGCACACTCCAACTAATTATAACTAAGCCATTATACTAGCACACACTCAGTGAACCTAGTGGCATCCTATACGTGGATATTGGACTTTGCTATAGTCCCACTAGTGCCAAGACATTTGCAGCACGTCTGCCTGCGTTGCACACTCCAACTAATTATAACTAAGCCATTATACTAGCACACACTCAGTGTACCTAGTGGCATCCTATACGTGGCTATTGGACTTTGCTATAGTCCCACTAGTGCCAAGACATTTGCAGCACGTCTGCCTGCGTTGCACACTCCAACTAATTATAACTAAGCCATTATACTAGCACACACTCAGTGTACCTAGTGGCATCCTATACGTGGCTATTGGACTTTGCTATAGTCCCACTAGTGCCAAGACATTTGCAGCACGTCTGCCTGCGTTGCACACTCCAACTAATTATAACTAAGCCATTATACTAGCACACACTCAGTGTACCTAGTGGCATCCTATACGTGGCTATTGGACTTTGCTATAGTCCTACTAGTGCCAAGACATTTGCAGAGCGCATCTGCCTGCGTTGCACACTCCAACGAATTATAACTAAGTTACATTGTCAGGGATATTTATTCTTTATTATTCTGCTGTTAATAAAGCTAGACCACCACTGCAATCTTCACCACCTCTCAATTTTTACTACCACATTTTCAGTCCACAATCTTGTCGCAATCAACATGAGTGGCAAAATGACAGATGCTGGTGGAAAGGGGAAGAGGCGTGGTGGAAAAGGCAAAAAAGGTTTTGTCAGTGGGGAAGGTGCCAAAGCTCCATTATCATCTGCTGAAGATAGACCATCTACTAGCAAAAGTAAGATGTCTACTACTTATTGTGGACAATCCGATGTGCTCCCTTTTTTACGGACACGAACAAGAGGAACAAAGGTAGATGATGGGCAAAAAAGGAAAATGCTTGAATGGATCTCAAGTGGTCCAACAAGTGCCCTCTCAGCCACTTCAAGTACCGCATCCAAAAAACACCATTCCTCTGAGTTGTCATCCCAATCACACTTGATTTCTCCCAGCTCTGAAGTCTCCATCAGCCCTGCACAGTATGGTGGAACTGAGATGGCTGAGTCTGCAGAGCTGTTCAGTCACACTATAGCCTGGGAATCAGAGGTCTGCTCCCAAGCTACAGTGAGTACAGAACAGGAAATGGTCTGCAGTGATGCCCAGAACCTTTGTGACTCAGATTCAGGCCGTGAGGACCAAGTTTCTGAGCATAATGTTGACCCTTTGTCACAAACTGTAACACCTGTGGTTATAGACAATGAGGAACATACTGATGAAGATGAGACGCAGATACCCGATTGGGATGACAACTTAAATATTCGGTCAGGGCAAGAAGAGGCTCGGTCTGAGGGGGAGGGGAGTGCGAACACAACAATTGATGATGACGTTCTAGATCCCACCTACTGTCAACCCCCAGTCAGGCACTCGAGGAGGTCAACAGAGGCGGTGGAGGAGGATGCAACCGACGACGAAGTTACCTTGCGCCTTCCTGGACAGAGTCGGAGCACTGGTAGCACGTCTACAACTGCATCCTCAGCCACCACTCTGCCTATGAGCATTATTCGGGGTGGATCAACAGGTCGCATGGCCTCTAAGCCTTGCCTAGCCTGGGCCTTTTTTCACATCGAAAAAGATCGCCCAACTCATGTGATATGTAACATTTGTCATGATTCTGTTAGTAGAGGTCAAAACCTCAGCAGTTTGACAACTTCTTCCATGAATCGTCACATGAATAAATATCATAAGTCCCGGTGGGAAGCTCACCGTGCTGCAATGCCGGCTAGCGGAGCGAACCATCCACCGCCCGCCCCTTCCAGTGCATCCGCGCGCTCTTCATCTTCTAGGACTGTGGGGACAGCTGTCACACCTGTTTTTCCACGCAAAACTTCCACCACTGTAACCGCAACAGGCAGTTTGCTTGTAAGGTCGTCAGTTGGTTTGCAAGGGGAAACAAGTGAGTGTGTACAGCTCTCTCAGACATCGATAGCACCAACGTTGGATGAAGGCAACATCATGTCTCCGCCTGCACTTTCCTCACAAACCTGCATTTTTCCAGGGACACCCTACTCAACACCGTCTACACACAGCAGCCAGATCTCTGTCCCTCAGATGTGGTCAAATAAAAGGCCACTTCCTCCGACCCATGACAAAGCTAAGAGGTTGACTCTATCCCTCTGTAAGCTGTTGGCTACCGAAATGCTGCCTTTCCGCCTAGTGGACACACAGGATTTTAGAGACCTTATGTCTGTCGCTGTGCCCCAGTACCAGATGCCTAGTCGCCACTACTTCTCTAAGAAAGGTGTGCCCGCGCTACACCAGCATGTCGCACACAACATCACCGCTTCCTTGAGAAACTCTGTGTGTGAACGGGTGCATTTCACCACCGATACTTGGACCAGTAAGCATGGACAGGGACGTTACATGTCGCTGACTGGGCACTGGGTAACTATGGTGATAGATGGTGAAGGGTCTGCTGCACAAGTCTTGCCGTCCCCACGACTTGTGTGTCAATCCTCTGTCTGTCCAAGTTCCGCCACAGCTTCTGCATCCTCCACCTCATCTGGGTCCTCCACCTCCGCCCCAAGCCTGCCTGGTCAGGCCACCAGCGTTCTCACTGCGCAGAAGGAATCACGCACGCCTCATTACTATGCTGGCAGCCGAGCGCAACGGCATCAGGCGGTCTTTAGCTTGACATGTCTTGGTAATAAGAGTCACACAGCTGAGGAGTTGTGGTCAGCTCTGCGGTCCGAGTTTAATAAATGGTTGTCTCCACTCAACCTGCAGCCTGGTAAGGCCGTGTGCGACAATGCTGCAAACCTGGGTGCGGCCCTTCGCCTGGGCAAGGTGACACACGTACCTTGTATGGCTCACGTGTTGAACCTTGTCGTGCAGCAATTTTTAACACACTATCCCGGCCTAGATGGCCTTCTGAACAGGGCACGAAAACTGTCTGCTCACTTCCGGCGTTCAAGCGCCGCAGCTGAGCGACTTGCATCGCTACAGAAGTCTTTCGGCCTGCCGGTTCATCGCCTGAAATGCGATGTGGCGACACGCTGGAATTCAACTCTCCACATGTTACAGCGACTGTGGCAGCACCGCAGAGCCCTGGTGCAATACGTCATGACGTATAGCCTGGGCCAACGAGATGCAGAGGTGGGGCAGATCACCCTGATGGAGTGGTCTCAGATCAAGGACCTATGCACCCTTCTGCACAGTTTCGACATGGTGACGAATATGTTTAGCTCTGACAATGCCATTATCAGCATGACGATTCCAGTCATTTACATGCTGGAGCACACGCTAAACACTATTCGGAGTCAGGGGGTGGGACAACATGAAGGGGAGGAACTACAGGAGGATTCATATGTGCAAGGGACAACAACATCACCAAGGTCCAGACGTTCATCATCACCAACGCAGCAGGCATGGGACCATGGGGAACAGGGATCGACAAGGGCGCATAGTAGCAGGCGAAATGTTGAGCAAGGTGCAGGAGAACATGAAGAAATGGAGGACGAACTGTCCATGGACATGGAAGACTCAGCGGATGAGGGAGACCTTGGTCAAATTTCAGTTGAAAGAGGTTGGGGGGAGATGTCAGAGGAAGAAAGAACGGGTAGCACCTCTATGCCACAAACACAGCGTGGACTTGGTCCGCATGGCTGCGCAAGACACATGAGTGCCTTTTTGTTGCACTACCTCCAACATGACAGTCGTATTGTCAAAATTAGAAGTGATGATGACTACTGGATTGCCACACTATTAGATCCCCGGTACAAGTCCAAATTTTGTGACATAATTCCAGCCATAGAAAGGGACGCACGTATGCAGGAGTATCAGCAGAAGCTGTTACTCGATCTTAGCTCGGCTTTTCCACCAAACAACCGTGCAGGTGCAGGGAGGGAATCTCCCAGTTGTAACTTGACAAACATGGGACGGTCTCGTCATCTTCACCAGTCTACCCGTACCAGTAGGACCGTATCTGGTGCCGGTAACAGCAATTTTATGGAATCTTTTCATAATTTTTTTAGACCCTCTTTTGCAAGGCCACCAGAGACAACAAGTCTGACACATACTCAACGGCTGGAGAGGATGATACAGGAGTATCTCCAAATGAACATCGATGCCATGACTGTGCAACTGGAGCCTTGCTCCTTTTGGGCTTCAAACATAGAAAAATGGCCAGAGCTCTCCAGTTACGCCTTGGAGATTTTGTCGTGTCCAGCTGCCAGCGTTGTCTCTGAACGTGTATTCAGTGCTGCTGGGTGTGTGCTGACAGATAAGCGCACGCGTCTGTCCAGTGACAATGTGGACAGACTGACGTTCATCAAAATGAACAAGTCATGGATCAAGAAGGAATTTACTACCCCTGTGTCATCCTGGGGAGAGTAAATGCTTGTGGATTTGGAATGTGCTTGATGCAAATCAAAACATCCTGTTTGCAACTAGGGCCCAAGTGCTGCCACTGATGGGGTGGGTGTCTGTGTGGCCCAATTTTTGGAAAAAAGGGAGACTCCGCTTGGAGTAACCCTTGCTTACATTGTTTTTAAAAGAAGCCAAGATGAACAAGTCATGGGTCAGCAAAGACTTTGCTACCTACCCCGGTGTCATCCTGGGGACGGTTAATTATGGGGTATTTTTGAATGTGATTGATGCAAATGTAGCTGTGAAGTGTACAACTAGGGCCCAAGTGCTGCCACTGATGGGGTGGGTGTCTGTGTGGCCCAATTTTTGGAAAAAAAGGGAGACTCCGCTTGGAGTAACCCTTGCTTGATGTGTTTTTAAAAGAAGCCAAGATGAACAGAGCTGGGATCAGGAAAGACTTTGCTACCTACCCCGGTGTCATCCTGGGGACGGATAAGAATGGCGTATTTTTGAATGTGCTTGATGCAAATCAAAACATCCTGTTTGCAACTAGGGCCCAAGTGCTGCCACTGATGGGGTGGGTGTCTGTGTGGCCCAATTTTTGGAAAAAAGGGAGACTCCGCTTGGAGTAACCCTTGCTTGATGTGTTTTTAAAAGAAGCCAAGATGAACAGAGCTGGGATCAGCAAAGACTTTGCTACCTACCCCGGTGTCATCCTGGGGACGGATAAGAATGGCGTATTTTTGAATGTGCTTGATGCAAATCAAAACATCCTGTTTGCAACTAGGGCCCAAGTGCTGCCACTGATGGGGTGGGTGTCTGTGTGGCCCAATTTTTGGAAAAAAAGGGAGACTCCGCTTGGAGTAACCCTTGCTTGATGTGTTTTTAAAAGAAGCCAAGATGAACAGAGCTGGGATCAGCAAAGACTTTGCTACCTACCCCGGTGTCATCCTGGGGACGGATAAGAATGGCGTATTTTTGAATGTGCTTGATGCAAATCAAAACATCCTGTTTGCAACTAGGGCCCAAGTGCTGCCACTGATGGGGTGGGTGTCTGTGTGGCCCAATTTTTGGAAAAAAAGGGAGACTCCGCTTGGAGTAACCCTTGCTTGATGTGTTTTTAAAAGAAGCCAAGATGAACAGAGCTGGGATCAGCAAAGACTTTGCTACCTACCCCGGTGTCATCCTGGGGACGGATAAGAATGGCGTATTTTTGAATGTGCTTGATGCAAATCAAAACATCCTGTTTGCAACTAGGGCCCAAGTGCTGCCACTGATGGGGTGGGTGTCTGTGTGGCCCAATTTTTGGAAAAAAAGGGAGACTCCGCTTGGAGTAACCCTTGCTTGATGTGTTTTTAAAAGAAGCCAAGATGAACAGAGCTGGGATCAGCAAAGACTTTGCTACCTACCCCGGTGTCATCCTGGGGACGGATAAGAATGGCGTATTTTTGAATGTGCTTGATGCAAATCAAAACATCCTGTTTGCAACTAGGGCCCAAGTGCTGCCACTGATGGGGTGGGTGTCTGTGTGGCCCAATTTTTGGAAAAAAGGGAGACTCCGCTTGGAGTAACCCTTGCTTGATGTGTTTTTAAAAGAAGCCAAGATGAACAGAGCTGGGATCAGGAAATACTTTGCTACCTACCCCGGTGTCATCCTGGGGACGGATAAGAATGGCGTATTTTTGAATGTGCTTGATGCAAATCAAAACATCCTGTTTGCAACTAGGGCCCAAGTGCTGCCACTGATGGGGTGGGTGTCTGTGTGGCCCAATTTTTGGAAAAAAAGGGAGACTCCGCTTGGAGTAACCCTTGCTTGATGTGTTTTTAAAAGAAGCCAAGATGAACAGAGCTGGGATCAGCAAAGACTTTGCTACCTACCCTGGTGTCATCCTGGGGACGGATAAGAATGGCGTATTTTTGAATGTGCTTGATGCAAATCAAAACATCCTGTTTGCAACTAGGGCCCAAGTGCTGCCACTGATGGGGTGGGTGTCTGTGTGGCCCAATTTTTGGAAAAAAGGGAGACTCCGCTTGGAGTAACCCTTGCTTGATGTGTTTTTAAAAGAAGCCAAGATGAACAGAGCTGGGATCAGGAAATACTTTGCTACCTACCCCGGTGTCATCCTGGGGACGGATAAGAATGGCGTATTTTTGAATGTGCTTGATGCAAATCAAAACATCCTGTTTGCAACTAGGGCCCAAGTGCTGCCACTGATGGGGTGGGTGTCTGTGTGGCCCAATTTTTGGAAAAAAAGGGAGACTCCGCTTGGAGTAACCCTTGCTTGATGTGTTTTTAAAAGAAGCCAAGATGAACAGAGCTGGGATCAGCAAAGACTTTGCTACCTACCCCGTGTCATCCTGGGGACGGATAAGAATGGCATATTTTTGAATGTGCTTGATGCAAATCAAAACATCCTGTTTGCAACTAGGGCCCAAGTGCTGCCACTGATGGGGTGGGTGTCTGTGTGGCCCAATTTTTGGAAAAAAAGGGAGACTCCGCTTGGAGTAACCCTTGCTTGATGTGTTTTTAAAAGAAGCCAAGATGAACAGAGCTGGGATCAGGAAAGACTTTGCTACCTACCCCGGTGTCATCCTGGGGACGGATAAGAATGGCGTATTTTTGAATGTGCTTGATGCAAATGTAGCTGTGAAGTGTACAACTGGGGCACAACTGCTGCCACTGAAGGGGTGGGTGTGTGTGTGGCCCAATTTTTGGAAAAAATGGAGACTCCGCTTGGAGTCACCTTGCGGTGTTTTACATGATTTTAGAAGGGCGTGCCATGCCTATATCTGTGTGTCCTCCTCTTTTTCCTTGTCCAGCTGTTTTGTTTTCGCATGAGTATATGTCCTTGTCACTTTCCAATGTGTTTGAGTTGTTTGTCACCTTTAGGACACCTTTGAGGGTGTTTTCTAGGTGTTTTTCTGTGTTTGTGATTGCCTGCCATTGTTTCCTATGCAGTTCGAGTTCGGTTCGTCGAACGTTCGACGAACCGAACTCGAACGGGAGGTCCGTTCGGCGAACCAACCTCGAGCCGAACCGCGACCGGTTCGCTCATCTCTAGTTATGTCATCAATAAACACAAGTGACCCAGTGCCATTGAAAGCCATGCATGCCCATGCCATCACGTTGCCTCCACCATGTTTTATAGAGGATGTGGCGTGCCTTGGATCATGTGCCGTTCCCTTTCTTCTCCAAACTTTTTTCTTCCCATCATTCTGGTACAGGTTGATCTTGGTCTCATCTGTCCATAGAATACTTTTCCAGAACTGAGCTGGCTTAATGAGGTGTTTCTCAGCAAATTTAACTCTGGCCTGTCTATTTTTGGAATTGATGAATGGTTTGCATCTATATGTGAACCCTTTGTATTTACTTTCATGGAGTCTTCTCTTTACTGTTGACTTACAGACAGATACACCTACTTCACTGAGAGTGTTCTGGACTTCAGTTGATGTTGTGAACGGGTTCTTCTTCACCAAAGAAAGTATGCGGCGATCATCCACCACTGTTGTCATCCGTGGACGCCCAGGCCTTTTTGAGTTCCCAAGCTCACCAGTCAATTCCTTTTTTCTAAGAATGTACCCGACTGTTGATTTTGCTACTCCAAGCATGTCTGCTATCTCTCTGATGGATTTTTTCTTTTTTTTTTCAGCCTCAGGATGTTCTGCTTCACCTCAATTGAGAGTTCCTTAGACCGCATGTTGTCTGGTCACAGCAACAGCTTCCAAATGCAAAACCACACACCTGTAATCAACCCCAGACCTTTTAACTACTTCATTGATTACAGGTTAACGAGGGAGACGCCTTCAGAGTTAATTGCAGCCCTTAGAGTCCCTTGTCCAATTACTTTTCGTCCCTTTAAAAAGAGGAGGCTATGCATTACAGAGCTATGATTCCTAAACCCTTTCTCCGATTTGGATGTGAAAACGCTCATATTGCAGCTGGGAGTGTGCACTTTCAGCCCATATTATATATATAATTGTATTTCTGAACATGTTTTTGTAAACAGCTAAAATAACAAAACTTGTGTCACTGTCCAAATATTTCTGGACCTAACTGTATATTTATTTACAGCCAGCCCTTGCACTTTATTTACCCCGCGACCATCATTTTGTTAATTTCGACAGCCCTATGATTGTTACTTCTGTTATTATCTACATCCAAATCTAAAGAATTAGCCAATCTGGCTTTATCTGTTCACTATACTCCTAGGATTTGTGTTGTGAATATCAGTTATACTTTTGCTTCTGTGAGGCTCCCTCTTGTGGCCAGGAATGGTTTGGACAGAGACCAAGTGTGCTGGAGCAATGGGCGTTTCAATTGCTAACTCTCTGCCTATTTAAGCTTTTGCTTCATGGCTGTCTGGGTCGGTTATCATTTGTTCTTTACTTCACCAGCCTTTTCATTTTGCTCCAGACCACATCTACCCCAGATAAGTGCTTGTTTCTTTCTTAAGTTGTTTTGTTCTTTTCTGGGTTGTCAATTATTGTGGTTGTTGTCAGTTTATTTTCAAGCAGGAATCTTCCATCTCTGTTGCTTAGCTGGGAAGCTCCCTTGTTATGATCCGGAACCATGGAAGATCACCACAAATCATTGGCAAAAAGGTGACAAGAGCATTGGCAACTAATCTGGCCGCCATCCCCTTACTAACCAACACAACTAGAAGTAGCCGAGGGGTGAACTAACATCCTGTGCACCGTGAACCCAGCCGGAGAACTAACTATCCTAAAGGTAGGAAAGATGAATAACTCTCTGCCTCAGAAAATAGACAAGAATAGCAAGCCCCCCACATTCAAAGACTGCGGTGATATAGGAAAAACACAATACACAGTGTGAGACTGTGACCGGGGTTATCTATGACGGCCGGTATGTCTCGCCCCGGTTGTGCTCACTCCATGATAGAAAGTAAATCCACTCTAGGGTTAATGCTGTTTCCCTACAGGCTGAAGGAAGGGTTAAATGGAAACAGGAACGAGGGGCAGGTGTGCCGGGTGTGAGGGAGTGATCACAACTCCCTGAGTCTCTGCTGGAGAGACATGTATATTGCTGTGGATTTTTGTTTGGACATTAAACACCGTGTGCTGTGAACCTATATGCCTGGATCCCGTGTCTTCTGCTGCGCAGCCGACCGCGCTACCTCACATATGGTGGAGAATCGGCGGGCATGCCAGCCCGGTGAGGTGTACTTCCTTTTCTGGTGATCCGGTAGCACATGTCCTGGATTCAAGCAGCTATACTACGGCCCAAACCCAGCGACGCCATGGAGGACATACTAAGGCATTTGGCTCAGGCTAATGCACAGCAGCAGCAGGCTAATGCACAACAACAAGAGGCTAATGCACAGCAACAACAGGTGAATACCCACCTGCTCCGGACGTTGGAGCAACAGCAGCAACAGCACCAGCAATCCTTGAAATTGCAGGAAAAAAGGCACCAAGAACAGATGGTTCTCCTGGCCAAGTCAATCCGTGCCGGACCGGCAGCAACAACCCCGGGACCGGGTGACGACGGCAGCGTCCGGAAAGCGGTGAGACAAGCGTTGCAAAAGATGACCCCGGGGGATGATGTGGAAGCGTTCCTGGCAGTGTTTGAGCGGGTGGCCGAGCGGGAAAAGCTGCCGACCCCCCAGTGGGCTGAGGTATTGTCGCCCTATCTGACGGGGGAACCCCAAAAAGCGTACCTGGACCTCGGTACCGAGGACGCCATTGACTATGTGACCCTGAAAGCCGAAATACTGGCTCGGTTGGGGGTGAATACCTATGTACGGGCTCAGCGGGTAAATCAGTGGTTCTATGAGGAAGCCCTACAATCCTGAATCCGGGACACCTGCCGTAGGGGTCCCCATGATAGGGACAGAATGTGAACCCGATAGGTCGCCCCTAGAGGTATTGGCAGGAGAGGCTGAGACGGTCGAGCCCATCCCGGACTTGGAGGCATCCCCGGATGCGTTTGGGACAGCCCAACTCCAGGACCCTACGTTAATACATGCCCGGAATAGGGTGTTAGTAATTGACGGGGTGGCCCAGCTGCCCGGTGCCCAGGTAAGGTACCCCCATTTCGCTCTTAAACAGGATTTACTCTACCGGGTAGATGAAATACGGGGCGTGGGGGTGGAGCAGTTGGTGGTGCCCCAGCCGTATCGCCGGCGGGTCCTCGACTTGGCTCATAAACATCTGATGAGTGGCCACCTAGGGGTCAAGAAAACGCAGGAGCGAATATTGCAACGGTTCTATTGGCCCGGGGTCTTTGGGGAGGTAAAACGGTTCTGCGAAACCTGCCCGGAGTGTCAGCTTACCGCACCACTGGTCCACTTTCGCAGTCCGTTGGTGCCGTTACCCATTATAGAAGTCCCTTTTGAACGGATAGGGATGGATCTGGTGGGGCCCCTCGTAAAGTCTGCTCGAGGGCACCAACACATCCTAGTGATCGTTGACTATGCCACCCGGTATCCAGAGGCGATACCTCTCAGACATACTGCGGCGAAGCTTATAGCTCGGGAGTTGTTTTCTGTGTTCTGCCGGGTGGGGTTGCCCAAGGAGATCCTTACGGATCAGGGGACCCCATTCATGTCTAAAGTGACCAAAGAACTATGCCGGCTACTCCAGATCAAGCAGTTGCGTACGTCTGTGTATCATCCTCAGACGGATGGGTTAGTAGAACGATTCAATAAAACCCTGAAAACCATGCTAAAAAGGGTGATCTCCAAAGATGGGAAGGACTGGGATATGATGCTTCCCTATTTGATGTTTGCCATCCGAGAGGTGCCACAGGCATCCACGGGGTTTTCGCCTTTTGAATTGTTATACGGGCGACATCCCCGGGGATTGTTGGACCTGGCAAAGGAAACATGGGAGCAAGAGCCCACCCCCCATAAAAGTGTGATTGAACACATTTTAGGAATGCAGAACCGCATAAGCGCGGTCATGCCAATTGTGAAGGAGCATTTACAGGAGGCTCAGGCCGCGCAAAGCGGCCGCTATAATAGACAAGCCACCGTGCGGACCTTTAAACCCGGGGATCGGGTGTTGGTATTAATCCCCACGGCGGAGAGTAAATTCCTGGCTCAGTGGCAAGGCCCCTACGAGATAAAGGAAAAAGTTGGGGTGGTCAACTATAAAGTATTGCAGCCCGGTAGGCGGAAACCTGAACAAATATACCATGTCAACCTATTAAAACCGTGGCAGGAACGGGAAAGCCTGATGGTTGAGTTTCCCCCATCTCCCTCCTCTTCGGGTCGTTCACTCCCGGCTTCAGCGACCTCCGGAGAGGACGAACCGGAAGTAAGGATCGGAGAAGCCCTCACCAAGCAACAGAGGCGAGAGGCCAGACGGCTGGTTCAGCAGAACCCCGATGTCTTCTCCGAGTTGCCGGGTAGGACCAGTCTGATACGACATGACATTGTCACCGAGCCCCACCTGAAGGTACGCCTGAAGTCATACCGCGTGCCGGAGGCTCGAAGACAAGCCATATCAGAAGAAGTGAAGACAATGCTACGCCTGGGGGTCATCGAAAAATCCCGGAGTGAATGGGCTAGTCCCATTGTCCTAATACCAAAACCCGATGGCTCCTTAAGGTTCTGCAATGACTTCCGGAGATTGAACGAAATATCCAAGTTCGATCTCTACCCCATGCCCCGGGTGGATGAGCTGATTGATAGGCTGGGACAGGCGCGATATTTTACCACGCTCGACCTGACCAAGGGGTACTGGCAGGTGCCACTGACGGAGTCCGCCAAGGAGAAAACCGCTTTTGTTACGCCGGAGGGTCTCTTCCACTATGTTGTCTTGCCTTTTGGGTTACATGGCGCTCCGGCCACGTTCCAGAGGTTGATGGACTTAGTGCTGGAACCCCACCAGGCGTATGCATCAGCGTACCTTGATGACATCATTATTTACAGCCCCGATTGGCAGACCCACTTGGAACAGGTACAAGCGGTGGTGGACGCGCTTCGAACAGCCGGATTGACAGCCAATCCCAAGAAATGTGCGTTGGGACTCACGGAAGCCCGCTACTTGGGCTACGTGATAGGCCAAGGAGTGATTAAGCCCCAAATTAACAAGGTTGAGGCGATCCAGAAGTGGCCTAGACCCCTGACCACAAAGCAGGTTAGGGCCTTCCTGGGTATCGTGGGGTACTACAGGAGGTTTGTAAGAGATTTTGCGGGACTATCAGCCCCCTTGACGGACCTTCTCAAAGGCAAGAAGTCCGTCATGGTGCGCTGGACTCCGCAGGCCGAGGACTCCTTCCGGGCCCTGAAGGGGGTCCTGTGCGGACAACCCGTTCTGGTCAACCCTGATTTCCGGAAGGAGTTCATAGTACAGACTGACGCCTCTGAGGTCGGCCTGGGGGCAGTGCTGTCTCAGGTGGTTCAGGGGGAGGAACACCCCGTCACCTTCTTGAGTAGGAAGCTCACCCCTCCCGAGCGGAATTATAGCGTAGTGGAGAAGGAGTGCCTGGCGATTAAATGGGCCTTGGAGTCCCTACGCTATTACCTGCTGGGACGGCAGTTTCGCTTGGTGACTGATCACTCTCCGCTGGTCTAGATGAGGTCCGCCAAGGAACGGAATGCCCGGGTTACCCGGTGGTTCCTTTCTCTGCAGAACTTCCGGTTTACGGTTGAACACCGGGCCGGTAGGTTGCAGGTCAACGCCGATGCCTTGTCCCGCGGCCCGTGTTTGATGGCGGGAGTTCAACCCCGCACGCTTGAACTGAGGGGGGGGGTATGTGAGACTGTGACCGGGGTTATCTATGACGGCCGGTATGTCTCGCCCCGGTCGTGCTCACTCCATGATAGAAAGTAAATCCACTCTAGGGTTAATGCTGTTTCCCTACAGGCTGAAGGAAGGGTTAAATGGAAACAGGAACGAGGGGCAGGTGTGCCGGGTGTGAGGGAGTGATCACAACTCCCTGAGTCTCTGCTGGAGAGACATGTATATTGCTGTGGATTTTTGTTTGGACATTAAACACCGTGTGCTGTGAACCTATATGCCTGGATCCCGTGTCTTCTGCTGCGCAGCCGACCGCGCTACCTCACAACAGGTAGATGACAGGATTAGCAAAAGGTGAGGCCCCCGCTGACTAAAATAGGAAAGGACAGGAAAGGGACTGATGGTAGCCAGAGAAAAACCCTGCAAAATACCAACTTCCTGATAGTACAAAAAGGCCCTCAGATCGCTCGATCTGAACTCCGTCCTATACCAGGTGCCCTTGTCATACCAATGAACAGAAAACAAGAATTATAACAAATTCAACAAGCCATAAACACATGGACCCAAAGGAGCTATACTCCACATAGAACTGCAGGGAGTTCCTCAACAATCCACTGAGGGGGGAAATCCCTGGAAGGAAATAAACTGAAACCAACCACAACAAATGACAAACCCAGATAAGCAAAAGAACCAGGCAATAAATAAAGAGCAAGAACTTATCTGGAGTGGATGTGATGTAGAGCAGGATTATGCAGGCTAGAGATACAAAGAACAACTGACATCCGGCAACAGCCTGCAATCAGACCAGGACTTAAATAAGCAGAGAGTTAGGAAAGGAAACACCCACTGCACAACACACCTGGTCTCTGTCCAAACCCTTCCTGGCCACCAGAGGGAGCCTCCCAGCAGCCAAGACATAACTAACATTCACAACACTCCCTGCAGCTATGTTTGGAGTTTTTGCTCCTATAAGTCTGACAAGAGCGCCTGATATAGGACGGAGTGCAGATCGTGCGATCTGAGGACCTTTTTGTACTATCAGGTATTTGGATTTTTGTAGGGTTTTTCTCTGATCACCATCAGCTTCTTTCCTATCCTTTCCTATTTAGTTAGTGGGGCCTCACCTTTGCTAATCCTATCATCCATCTGTGTATTGTATTTTCCTATATCTTTGAATGTGGGGGGTTTGCTATACCTTTTGCGGACTATTTCTGAGGCAGAGAGTTATTCATCCTTCCTTCCTATAGGATACTTAGTTTTCTGGCTGGGTTCGCGGTGCATAGGATGTTAGTTTACCCCTCAGCTACTTCTAGTGTTGATGGTTTAGTAAGAGGATGGCAGCCAGATTAGTTGCCAATGCGCTTGTCACCTTTTTGCCAATGATCTATTGTGATCTTCCATGGTTCCGGATCATAACAGATTTGTATAATTTAACCCAATTTAGAGTGTGTTAACCCTCCACATCCTTGTGTGTTTTGTACACTGTAACACTGCATTTTTATTGTGTTTTTGTATGTCTATCACTTACTGTATAAATTTTTCTAAAAATAAAGTATTTCTATATTTCATATGCGGAATTACTCTGTCATGCTGCCACCAGGGGGAGCCAGAGCTCTGCAGCAGAAGACACTACACAGAGCAACGAGAACCAGTAAGTAAATACACAGTGTTCTCATACACTGCCTCACAGCACAGGTGAGAAGCAGAGATGCAGGGCATGCGAGGAATAGTCAGGCAGGCTGGGTCAAACACCGTACGGGCAAAAGCAGGACCGGAGGAACGAGCAGAAGCAGAGTCAAAGTCAGGTCAAGGTCAGTACCGGAGGAAGCAACCGAGTGGAGAAATAGGAGAGGGGACAGAGGACAGGAAGGACGACCAGGGGACAGAACACAGACAAGGGCACGGGGGCACAGGAACAGACAGATCAGGATTAGAGTTGAGCGCGGTTCGTGGTTCTCCAGTTCGCGGTTAGAGTGATTTGGGGGGTGTTCTAGATCGAACTAGAACTTGAGCTTTTTGGTAAAAGTTCGGCAGTTCGAGTTACGTTTGAGAATGGTTCGATCAGCAAAAAGCAGGGCTTTTTACAGCTACAGTGTGCAGGGAGCCATCGCTGGCAGCCTGCGGTAAGCTGGTAACCAAGATAAATATCGGGTATCCAAGCAAAGTGCTTTGTTTAGTAGCCCAAAATTTATCTTAGTTACATGTGCAGGGAGCCGACACTTCCCCGCTGGGCTCCGCCCCCTCCTGCACTCGGCATGTACACACACACACTCACACTCACCAGTCCCCAGCCATGCAGTGCCCGGCACTGATGTCTTCAGCCCCACATGGCCCCGCTAGGCTCCACCCACTTTGCACTCCGCTGCCCGCACACATGGCCCCGCTAGGCTCCACCCACTTGCACTCCGCACACATTACCCTGCTTGGCTCCACCCACCTGGCACTCTGCCCACATTACCCTGCTTGGCTCCACCCACCTGGCACTCTGCACACATTACCCACTTGGCTCCGCCCACCTGGCACTCTGCACACATTACCCCGCTTTACTCCACCCACCTGGCACTCTGCACACATTACCCCGCTTGGCTCCCCCCACCTGGGACTCTGCACACATTACCCCACTTGGCTCCGCCCACCTGGCACTCTGCACACATTACCCCGCTTGGCTCCACCCACCTGCACTCCGCACACATGGTTCTGCTTGGCTCCGCCCACCTGGCACTCTGCACACATTACCCCACTTGGCTCCACCCACCTGGGACTCTGCACACATTACATAGCTTGGTTCCACCCACCTGCACTCCGCACACATTACCCCGCTTGGCTCTACCCACCTGCACTCCGCACACATTACCCTGCTTGGCTCTGCCCACCTGGCACTCTGCACACATTACCCCGCTTGGCTCCACCCACCTGGAACTTTGCACACATTACCCCGCTTGGCTCCGCCCACCTGGCACTCTGCACACATTACCCCGCTTGGCTCCACCAACCTGGCACTCTGCACACATTACACTGTTTGTCTCCACCCACCTGGCACTCTGCACACATTACCCCGCTTGGCTTCACCAACCTGGCACTCTGCACACATTACACCGTTTGGCTCCACCCACCTGGCACTCTGCACACATTACCCCGCTTGGCTCCACCCACCTGGCACTATGCACACATTACCCCGCTTAGCTCCGCCCACCTGGCACTCTTCACACATTACCCTACTTGGCTCCACCCACCTGTCACTCTGCACACATTACCCCGCTTAGCTCCACCCACCTCGCACTCCGCACACATTACTCCGCTCAGCTTACCTGCGGTGATGAAGTCCCGCCCTCCCGACCTTCGCGCTGTCACTGTCCTCCATGGCCGCCGCTTGTCACATCTCCTCTCGCTGCCGACCAGAGACTGTCACCAGCGGTGACGTCACAGGCTCCCACGATACTTGGCTGTGAAGGTCATTGAAGTCAGTGACAGGTCTGCTATCAGCAGTGCAGGAGATCGTCACCGCAGGTAATGTACCTCGCTCCTGACAGCAGCACTTGTCATGCCCTGCAGTGACCTGGGCTGACCTGTTGATGTTAGCTCAGGTCACTGCATTGCTCTCCCAGCCAATGTGGAACATTCTGTTCTTCATTGAATGGGACAGTGACTATGGTATGGATCGTCATGGGAACCCCTTGGATTACAGCAGACCTGGATTTGTTTTTCTTTCTAATAAATTGGTGAAAGAGGGAATGTTTTGGGCAGTGTTTTTTCAAATAAAAATGTGTTTGTCGTCTATTTTTTTTTTTTTATTACTGACTGGGTTGGTGATGTCGGGTATCTGATAGACGCCTGACCTCACGAACCCCAGGGCTTGATGCCAGGTGACAATACACATCTGGTATCAACCCCATATATTACCCCATTTGCCACCGCACCAGGGCACGGGATGAGCTGGGGCGAAGCACCAGGATTGGCGCATCTAATAGATGCGCCACTTCTGGGGCGGCTGCGGCCTGCTATTTTTAGGCTGGGGAGAGTCCAATAATCATGGACCTCCCTAGTCTGAGAATATCAGACCCCAGCTGTCCGCTTTACCTTGGCTGATGATCCAATTTTGGGGGGACCCCCACGTCTTTTTTTTTTTTAGTTATTTATTTAATTTAAAATAACAGAGTGGAGTGCCCTCAGTTTTGGATTACCAGCCAAGGTGAAGCTGCCAGCTGTGGTCTGCAGGCTGCAGCCGTCTGCTTTACCCTAGCTGGCTACAAAAATAGGGGGAACCCCACGTCATTTTTTTAATTTTTTTCGCTAAATACAAGGCTAAGCACCCCTTAGTGCCACATGAAAGGCACCAAAGGGTGCAAAATTACAAAATGCAGGCGAGTGGGACATTATGTGTCTTTCTGCCATTATAATGACAGAAAAGACTGATATGAAGTGTACAAGCAAAAGAAAATCACCAGAGCGCTCTACACTGTGAAAAGCAGTAGAAAATGGCACTGGAGTGAACATCTCATGTAGGTTGAAGCTATGGATCTGTACTGCCCTGGGGGCTCGGCTGCTCTCCGCCGAGCCGCTCGGATCCGAGCTCGGGTTGTCGGTGGCTCAAGCGCCTCCGGACTGGGGGCCACGTCGCTCTGGAAAGGGGGGGTAGGTTTGGTTGTTTGGTTTGGGGTGGACCGGTTTCACGGCCCGGTAACAGTTCGTGACGCCACCCACGGGTCGTGGTGAGGTGATAGGCACCACCGCTGCGGTCAGGGTGCGGGGGCTCGTCCGGGATCGGTGGTGGGTCGCAGCTAGGTGTTGACCCCTCCGTGGGTAGGGGGTTTGTTGGTCCTGGGGCCAGGTGGCAGGAGCGGGGGGTTGCAGGACGCAGGGGCACGCATGCGGCGCGGTGCCTGATGGCACTGGTGTACTCACGATTAAACCACACAGAGTCAATGGTAAACCAAGTTCAGTGTAGATCGGTGCCCGCAGCCGGCTGCGTGTGTCCCCAGTGAGGTTGGTGATGTCGCCTTTCTCCTGCACCTTTAAATTTGCTACAGTGACTCCTATGCTTCAGCAACGGTAGTCCACTCCCCGGCTTTTGGGTACCGGAGGAGCCCTTTTACCCGCAGGCGCTAGCCCTTTGGATCTCTGGCCCTTGGCGGTGGCTCTTATCCGGAATCGGTGGGCTGTTGCCGTCTATCGGGACTTTGGGTGGGAATGAACCCCTGAGGTCCAGACCGCAATCAGTAGATTTGTCTGAGCTCGGTTGCTTCTGGGCTAGAACGGGGTCTGAGTACCCTGCCTGGTGCTCCGGTTGACTTGTTAGCTCCCCGATTCGGGTACGAAGGGTCACCACCCTCTTCTCGGTCCCTACGGTTCCGCAGTTCAGTCCCTGACCGGACTCCTGCAGACGGCCATCACCGTCTTGCCTGCCTGACAGTTCCAAGGGGTCCTAGGCTCCGCCCTAGGCCCCTGACTCTCAGCTCGCCACTTTTACTCCTCTCACTACTCCTCTCCCCACTCGACTCACTTGTCCTTTCCCTGCCTCAGGCCAGCAGACTCCTCGGACGGCGTGACTATCCGCCTGGCTCCGCCCAACTGGTGTGCCTGACTAGACCTGAGGGAGGCGGTCAGGACTTGTTGGCTGCTGGTGCCTCACTGGGGTGGGGGTGTGTGTGGTGTTGTGTGTTGTTACCTGTGACCCCTGGGGGTCCAGGGCGTCACAGATCCTGGGTAAATTTATGTATTTTACCTCCTTCAGTTTTTTTGCAGTATGCAAACAAACGGAAGGCACACGGATGACATACGGACCGTATATGGAACAGAAACGGATGCCACACGGATGCACCTGTAAAAAAAACAAACTGTTTTTTGTGGACCGCGAAAACGGATCGGTCGTGTGAATGAAGCGCTATTCTGGTCTGCCGTTTATAAACAGCAGGCAGAAATAAGTGAATAGCGCCCCCTAGCGTCAGAAAATCTCCGTGGTTTCAGGGGGTAGCTGAGACCCTGGAGATCATGATTTAGGCCGTTTTTTCCGGTCCCCGCTCACGTGATCACCAGTATACACCGTATACCGATGATCACGTTACAGTAAATGACAGCGTCGGTAAAAAATTATTTATCTCCCATCTGGCATGAACAAACATGTCAGATGGGAGATAAATCTCCTCCCCGGTCCCCCGGTGTCGCCAAAGTGTCTCCCCCCGACCCCTCCCGGAAATCCAAGATGGCCGCGCGCACAGCAGTGCGCCAGACGCATTCACCCTACTCCTCTGATTTCTGTCACATGTGCCATGACACATGCGACAGAAAACTCCTCTCCAGGCCCTGCCAGGTCACCCTCTATAACCCCACCGGTGTTCCCCGGTGTCCCACGGTATCTGTGGAGTGTTAATCTCCGGCGGCCCTCTCCTTCACAATAGACGCTGCCGCATGCACAGAGCGGCTGTCAGCTCAGCTTCCTGTGGTCAGACACAGTGAGTGGTGGTTATACATCTGTAAGCTAAATGGGCGGCACGGTGGCTCAGTGGTTAGCACTGCAGTCTTGCAGCGCTGACGTCCTGGGTTCAATTCCCACCAAGGACACCATCTGCAATGAGTTTGTATGTTCTCCCCATGTTTGCGTGGGTTTCCTCCGAGTACCCAAAGACATACAGATAGGGAATTTAGATTGTGAGCCCCAATGGGGACAGTGTTCCCAATGTATGTAAAGCACTATGGAATTAATAGCGCTATATAAATGAATTATTATTATTATTATTGCAATGCCCTGCTCATGAGGTAAGGAACATAGTTGATCAGGAGAGCTATACTACATTTCCAAATGGAGGTATGTGCTATTTCTGTTGCCCTGCTGAACGACTACCAAACATGAGAGTCCGTTATACGCCAGAAGAAAACACATCTAAATAGCGAGCTCTGTTGTTTAGTATTCATTCAGCTGGATAACTGGACTTAAAGGGGTATTCCATCTCCAAGATCCTATCCCCAATATATAGTAGGTGGAATAGCAGTAATATCAGCAAATACCAATATTTGGAAATGTAGAATAGTTCTCCTGATTAGGCATGCCCTTACCTCATGAGCAGGGCATTGCAGCTTTGATAGCAACCGTTACGACATGGACTCTGCTGCTGTGGACCCAGGGAGAGTGGGTGCAGATTCATTGCACCCACACTCCTCACATGGAGGGTCTGCACTCCTAGAAAATGGGGGATACGTTCACCGAGCGTGTCCCCCCATATTCTAGACGGTCGAGAGTCGTTGTGGGACCCCCTTATTTATTTTCTTACAAAAAATTGGTGAAAGAGGGAATGTTTTGGGGAGTGTTTTTTCAAATAATTTTTTTTTGTCTATTTTTTTGTTAGTACTGACAGTTTGTGATGTCGGGTATCTGACAGACGCCATGACATCACAAACTGCTGGGCTTGATGTCAGGTGACCTTACAGCTAGTAGCAACCCCATTTATTACCCCATTTGCCACTGCACCAGGGCACGGGATGAGCTGGGGTGAAGCGCCAGGATTGGCGCATCTAGTGGATGCGCCACTTCTGGGGCGCCTGCGGCCTGCTATTTTTAGGCTGTGAAGGGCCAATAACTATGGACCTTCCCATCCTGAGAATACCAGACCACAGCTGTCCACTTTACCTTGGCTGGTGATCCAATTTGGGGGGACCCTACTTTTTTTTTGTAATTATTATTATTTATAAAATAATTATAAAAAAGAGCCTGGGGTGACCTCCACATTGGATCACCAACCACGGTAAAGCTGCCAGCTGTGGTTTTCAGGCTACAGCCGTCTACTTTACCCTAGCTGGCTATCAAAAATGGGGGGACCCCCACGGCCAGGATTAAAATAAACAATACCCTCACCGACCCTCTTGACATTAAAAATGGCACAAGGCAGGGTTGCCCCTTATCCCCCCTACTCTTTGTCTTGGTCATGGAGCCATTGCTAACCTCCATTCAACAGGACCGGGACATTGAGGGGTTTAATCTGCAGGGAGTTCACCACAAGTCCGCCGCCTTTGCCGACGACTTGTTGGTGGTAATGTCCAGGCCGGAGAGGGGTTTCCCTGCCTTTATGAAATTATTAGAGGAATATGGCCGCTGGTCTAACTTCAAAATTAACCTATCCAAATCAGAAGCGTTAAGCATTAATATCGCCAGCAAAGTTACTAAATCTCTCCAAAACAAGTTCCCTTTTCGATGGCCAAATAGTCACATAACATACTTAGGCATTAAGTTGGGGAAAACCTTCAAGTCCCTATTTGATCTCAACTACAAGCCCCTTCTTCCTAAACTTACCGCACAAATAGCCTCGTGGAAGGCTCCCTTCCTTTCGTGGATGGGTCGGAAAAATTTAATTAAAAGCATTATACTTCCAAAGTTTATTTACCTTTTTCAAATGCTACCCATACCAATTCCCACAGCTTTTCTCTCTCAGTGTAAAGGCTACTTTACACACTGCGATATCGGTCCCGATATCGCTAGTGTGGGTACCCGCCCCCATCTGTTGCGCGACACGGGCATATCGCTGCCCGTGCCGCACAACATCGCCCACAGCCGTCACACATACTTACCTGTCCGGCGACGTCGCTGTGACCGGCGAACCACCTCCTTTCTAAGGGGGCGGTCCGTGCGGCGTCACAGCGACGTCACTGAAACGTCACTGAACCGCCGCCCAATAGCAGCGGAGGGGCGGAGATGAGCGGGACGTAACATCCTGCCCACCTCCTTCCTTCCTCATAGCGCCCGGGAGGCTGGTAGGGAGAGCTTCCTCGCTCCTGCGGCGTCACACGCAGCGATGTGTGCTGCCGCAGGAGCGACGAACAACCTCGTTACTGCTGCAGTAACGATAATTGGGAATGGACCCCCGTGTCGCCGATTAGCGATTTTGCATGGTTTTGCAACGATGCAAAATCGCTTATCGATGTCACACGCAACGGCATCGCTAATGCGGCCGGATGTGCGTCACAAAATCCGTGACCCCAACGACTCCACATTAGCGATGTCGTAGCGTGTAAAGCCCGCTTTACTCTTTAATCTCCAACTACGTCTGGAACAAACATAAACCGAGAATCAACTTTCAAACATTGAACCTCCCAAGGGACAGGGGGGGCATGGGATTACCCAATATTTCGTTATATTACCAAGCCGCCGTCCTTTCCAGAACGGTAGACTGGATCAGACGCCCACCGACTAAATTGTGGATATCTATAGAAGAATACCTAGCCCCCACCCCTCTACGAGCTATGCTACTTTCCCCTGCAAACCAGAGGGATAAAAGATCCTTCACAAATGAGCTTACGAGAACTCTCTTGCACAAATGGAAGGAAAACAGAGAGATATTGGCCCCGCCTCTCTCCCCTTTAACCCAAGTTTCCGACATATTAGATGCCGATGTAAACCAAGCCGCGTCCACGAAATCCACATTTCTGACCAATGTGAATGTTCTGTTAGCTGATCTTTTGGTGGACGGCTCTTTGATATCTGAACAGGAGATGGGTATGAACCTAGGCCTCTCTAAGCTCACATTTCTTCATCATACAAAGTTAAAACATGTGATTCATCCATTATTACCTCATACTCATCTCGACAGACCTTTAACTGCATTTGAATCTTTTTGCATGCAAGCCCGGGCTCCCAGGAAAATTCTTTCTAACCTGTACCATACCCTGCTTACAAAAAAACTGGTGGTAAAGAGAGCATATATACTAAGATGGGAAAGGGACCTGAGTACTACATTTACCGATTTACAAACGAGCCAAATTTACAATGCCTCACATGGTCCGTCATGTTGTGTGAGAGTTCAAGAGAATTCATTTAAAGTGATTGCGAGATGGTACATTGTCCCCACCTCGTCTAGTACATGGAGCTCTTCCAACTCAGATCAATGCTGGCGATGCGGGAGGGACAAGGGAACATATTTACATGTGTGGTGGACTTGTCCGATTATCCAGACCTTCTGGCGGATGGCATCACAGTTAATATTTGACCTCACAGGCAAACAGGGGGTTCTGGAACCTGGACAAATGCTTCTGAACTTCCCAATCTGGCCTAAAGATAAAGCTTCTTCAAAACTGGCGTCATTTGTAGGCTCAGCCTGTAAACTTCTCATAGCCCAATTGTGGCGCACAACGAAAATTCCCACTCTCACGCAGCTCTTGCTGAAGATCGATCAATTATATCACGTTGAAGAATTCTCAGCCCTTTCACGTCAAAATATGCTCTCTTTCCTTCAAGTCTGGAAGGCTTGGCAGGCCTATAAGTCTAAACCTCAATTTTCAATAGTGACTTCGCAGACGGCAGCATAGGGGATTGTAAGTCACCCTTCCCCCCACCAATGAGATGAATGACAGCTGTCTAACCATCCTTGCCACAGATTGAATGGATCTAAGACCAAAATCCTCTCCTTTCTTCTCTCCTTTCTATCTCTTTCCCCTTTCCTTTCGTCTCTTGAACCCTCTAACTCTAATCCCGTAACTGAATTTCATGCGATAAAAATTCGCTCTCCTGGATTCTAGCTCCCCCCCTACTTCTAGTTTCTATGATACTTGTTGTTAAAAATTGTTGCATATTAATACAGAAACCAGGCAACTAATTTAATTCGGGCTTTCCCACTACCCGATGGTTAAGTTTATTATTTGGAAAGCTCAGACAACACATAAGTAATCTGAGTCATAGAGTTAAAATGGGAAGCGTCGGATGCAAATGTAATTGTATTAGTCAAGACTGTGATTTCTGATGATTGTGTATTTTTATTTTCTTTTGCTTCAATAAACAAAACATTAAAACAAACAAAAATGGGGGGACCCCACGTCATTTTTTTTAAACTATTTTTTTAATGGGCTTCCCTGTATTTTGATTGCCAGCCAAGGTAACGCCAGGCAGATGGGCTGGCAACCTGTAGCTGTCTGCTTTATCTGCGCTGAGAATCAAAAATACCGCGGAGCGCTACGTCATTTTTTTAATGATTTATTTTTACAGTTCTGTCATGTCAGGCAATCAAAATACACGGAAGCACTTTTTTTTTTAGTTATTTAAATAAATAATTAAAAAAAAAAAATATGGGCTCCCGCTGCATTTTTTGTATTGCTAGCTATGGGTAATCCAAGCAGCTACTGGCTGCCAACCCCCACTGCTTGGTGTTACCTTCACTGGCAATGGAAAATCCAGAAAAGCATTTTTTTACTTTTTTTGCCAAAAAACTAAAAAAAAAAAAAATGACGTGAGCTTCTCCATCTTTTTGTATGCTAGCCAGGTACAGCAGGCAGGTACGGCTGCCCCCAACCCCCAGCTGCCTATTTGTACCCGGCTGGGAATTTAAAATATAGGGAAACCCTTTTTTTAATTATTTCATGAATTTCATGAAATAATTAAAAAACAAATGACATGGGCTTCTCCCCATTTTTGTGTCCAGCCAGGTACAACTAGGCAGCTGGGGATTGGAATCCGCAGCACAGGTTAGCCCGAGGTTTCTGGGCGCCTCTGCTGCGAATTGCAATCCGCAGCCGCCCCAGAAAATGGCGCTTTCATAGAAGCGCCATTATCTGGCGCTGTAGCCAACTCTTCCAGCAGCCCTGAAGCCGGGTGGCTTGCTGAGTAATCATCATGAGTTAATACTGGCTTTGTATTACTAGCTAGTATTAAGCCAGAGATTCTTAATATCAGGCAAGTTTGACCCGGCCATTAAGAATCTATAATAAAGGGTTAAAAAAAAGACACCACGCACAGTTAAAATACTTTAATAGAAATAAATACACAGACACATTACAGACTCCATGTGTATTACTCCCTTTTATCCCTCCACGATCCATGGTCTTCTGTCTTCTTTCTCCTTCAACACATTCAGCTCTGCTACATCAGCAGCGGTGCATGTGAGAAAGGACGCTGCTTCCCGTGCAGCCTGAGTGATCAGAGGCTCCGTGCTGAATAGCGGTGATGTCACCATTGACAGGCGAGTTGCTATAGCAACGGTGATCTCCGTTATTAACCGGCTGTGGCAGCCGGTGAATAAGGGAACAGAGAAGCAGACCGGGAAACCGACCGTGTGCCAGAGCATCTCACCAGTACACGGAGATACACAAACAATCACCGCGTACTGGAGAGATGCACTGACAGGACCTAGGACAGGCCATGACGTCTAGCCATGTGACCAGTCTGTAGCCAATGAGATAACAGACACGTGACTGGTCACATGCTATTTTGACAACATCACGTAGGTCCTGTCATCACTGCTGGTTACCGGGAAGACGCAGCGATTATCGGGAGGAATAGCGGCAGGAGACAGAGTGCAGGACGCATCCCGGGGACCGGTAAGTGATATGGCAATGTTTATTAACTGTATGTGTACATTTATAACGTGTTTTTATGTGTTTGTGATTGCCTCCCATTGTTTCCTATGGGGTTCGAGCGGTTCGCCGAACCAGTTCGCCGAACCGAACTCGAACGAGACCTCCGTTCGGCGAACCAAGCTCGAGCCGAACCGCGACCGGTTCGCTCATCTCTAATCAGGATATCACTCACAGGACCAGCAATCACAGGCAAAGCAGTGCTAAGCTTATAGCCGGCACTGGTTCACTGGAAATGTCAGCTTTTAAGGCATCCAAGGTCCGGAAGTGAGGCCCGAGAGAAGGCTCCACCCCCTAGCCATGTGGACGGGGAGGCGAACCATGACAGTACCCCCTCCTCAAGGGGGGGGCACCGGACCCCCAGGATATTTCCGGTGGAAAGCCGCAATCAACCGATCGGCCCGCACGGATCGAGCCGGCACCCAGGTCCTGTCATCCGGACCGTAACCCTTCCAATGGATCAGATACTGGAGGGAACTAGGAACCCAACGAGAATCGATAATATGCTGGATCTCGTACTCCTCCTCACCGTCCACAAATATTGGAGCCGGGGGCGTCTGAGAATCCACCACAGATAGAACAAATGGATTAAGCAAGGAGGTATGAAATACGTTAGGAATACGCAAGGTCTGGGGCAGTTGTAACCGAAAGACCACCGGGTTGATCACTTCAATGATCTCATAGGGTCCTATAAACTTAGGACCCAACTTAGCAGACGGAACCCTAAGCCTAATATTCCGAGTGGACAGCCACACTTTGTCCCCCACTTGAAAGGGGGGTCCCAGAGAACGGCATTTGTCCGCTTGGCGTTTCTGGGACTGTTGAGCGTCTCGATACACCGTCGTACCTCCTTCCACACCTCCCCCAGATGCTGAACGACTGACTCGGCCCCTGGACACCCTGAATCCATTCTAGAGAAGGTCCCGAAGTGAGGGTGAAACCCGTAATTACAGAAGAAGGGAGAAGTCCCCGTAGACTGATGGACTCTGCTATTGAATGCAAACTCCGCAAGGGGCAAAAACGTACACCAATCCTCCTGCTGAGCAGAAACCAAGCACTGCAGGATTTGCTCAAGGGTCTGATTCGTCCTCTCCATCTGCCCATTGGACTCGGGATGATAGGCGGACGAGAAGGACAACTCAATTCCCAACCGCCTGCACAAGGCCCTCCAAAACCGAGAAATGAATTGTACCCCCCTGTCAGACACAACATTCAGGGGCAACCCATGGAACTGAACCACCTGGTCAATAAAGTGGTTGGCAAGGGCCGCAGCATTAGGTAGACCGGAGAGGGGAACAAAATGTGCCTGTTTACTAAAACGATCCACCACCACCCACATCACAGTCATACCATTTGAGACAGGGAGGTCCGTAATGAAATCCATGGACAAGTGGGTCCATGGTCTTTCAGGAACAGGTAATAGAACCAGTTCCCCGGCCAGCCGGTTACGACATACCTTAGCACGGGCACATGTAGCACAGGCAGACACAAACCCAGCAACATCTGAGTGAAGAGATGGCCACCAAAACAGTCGAGCAACAGCCTTGCGAGTGGCTGTAATTCCAGGATGGCCGCTAAGTACGAACTCATGGAAATCTTGAAGTACTCGTATCCGGAGGTGCAAAGGGACAAACAGTTTAGTGTCTGGAGCGGAAGATGGAGCTGAGCCTCCCTGACCTCAGCCTCTAACTTGGATGACAAGGTAGCGACCACCACCCCTCGCGGAAGAATGGAGGAAGGATGCTCGGGAGGTGACACCAGGTCCAAACTACGGGACAGTGCATCTGCCCTCACGTTTTTAGACCCCGGCTGAAAAGTAATACAAAAATGTAATCTAGAAAAAAAAAAGAGCCCACCTCGCTTGTCGAGGCGTCAATCTCTTGGCGGACTCAATATACGCAAGGTTTTTATGATCAGTGATGACAGTAATACGGTGAACAGCACCCTCCAAAAAATGCCTCCATTCTTCAAATGCCAACTTTACCGCCAATAATTCACGGTTACCCACATCATAATGCCTCTCAGCCGGAGTGACTTTCTTGGAGAAGAATGCACATGGTCGCAGATTAGTCAGAGTAGCAGGGCCCTGAGAGAGAACAGTTCCCACCCCCACCTCTGAGGCGTCCACCTCCACAATAAACGGCGCCTCGAGGTCAGGCTGTACCAGGACCGGGGCGGACATGAACCGGTCCTTTAACTCAAGAAAAGCCTGGACAGCCGTTTGTGACCAGTTCTGCAGATCTGCCCCTTTCCGTGTAAGGTCAGTCAATGGCTTGGCAATTTGAGAAAACCCCTTAATGAACCTTCGATAATAATTTGCGAAACCCAAAAAGCGTTGTAGCGCCTTGATATCCCTGGGTTGCACCCAATCCACGATAGCCTGCACCTTTCCTGGGTCCATTTTAAACCCATCACGAGAAAGGAGTAAAAACAAAAAAGGCTATTTCCTGAACAGAGAAAACACATTTTTCAAGCTTGGCAAACAGATGGTTATCACGTAATCTCTGTAATACTGAGCGAACATGCGTAATATGCGTATCCCTATCGGCAGAATAAATCAAAATGTCATCGAGATAGATGACCACAAAACGACCAAGAAAATCAAAGAAGATATCATTGATGAAATTTTGAAACACCGCAGGAGCATTTGTTAGACCAAAAGGCATCACCAAATTCTCAAATAACCCCTCTGACGTCAGAAAGGCCGTTTTCCACTCATCCCCTTCTCTAATACGGATAAGATTATAGGCCCCCCTGAGGTCTAGTTTGGTAAACCACCGGGTTTCAGAGAGTTGGTTGTAGACATTAGGGATGAGTGGAGGTGGATACGTTTTTTTCACAGTAATTTTGTTCAATTCTCGGAAATCGAGATATGGCCTTAATCCTCCGTCCTTCATCTTTACAAAAAAGAACCCAGTGGCCACAGGGGAAGAAGAAGGATGGATATGCCCTTTACGTATATTATCAGATATGTATGATTTCATAGCAGCCCATTCTGGACCCGAGAGGTGATATAAACGGGCCTTGGGCAATTTGGTAATGGGAAGCAAATCGATGGCACAGTCATATGGGCGATGAGGCGGAAAAACCTCGGCCTCTGTTTCCGAGAATACGTCTCCGTAGTCCCTCAGGTATTCCGGAAGACCCTCAGGACTTACGGAGAACACAAGTACAGATTGTAAACACCTTTTATGACAAGCAGGACTCCATTTGACTATGGTACGACACTCCCAATCAATAACGGGATTATGTAACATTAACCATGGATACCCCAACACTAATCCAGCAGGGAGATTGGCCATTACAAAACAAGAAATAGTTTCAGAATGCTGAGACCCGATCACCAGAGTAAATTTTTCTGTAGCAAACCGAATGAGGTTTTGAGGCAGCAGTGTTTTATCAATTGCCAGGAGTTGAATGGGTCCTTCTAACCTCACTGTCCCTAACTCTAATCTTTGGACCAACTCAGAGTCAATGAAGTTCATAGCGGACCCACAGTCAACAAAGGCAGTAGCAGACCAGACCGACTCCTTGACCCAGAGGTCAACATTCAGAAGTATCTTATTGGAGGAGAGGAAAGGTATCTGATAGTCTGGGCAACTTCCTCGACCGTTACCCAGACTTAGAAATTTCCCGACGACTGTTTAGCAAAGGGGCAAGCCGGGCAGTGTTTCCTCCAGTGTCCATGGTGTCCACAATAGAAGCACAGCTTGAGATCATGGCATCTTCTCCTCTCCTTCTCATCCAGACTGATGGCTCCAACTTCCATGTGTTCCGTAGCCGGCAACAAAGAAAGTGCCCTAGGTAGAGGGGGCGGAATCTCACGCATGGTGCCCCTTCTTTCCCGTAATCTGCGGTCCATACGAACGGCCTCCGTCATCGCATCATCCAAGGTGCTGAGAGGATGGTGCAGAGCCAAGGCATCTTTCAGTGAGTCTGAAAGACCTCTCCGGAATTGGCACCTAAGTGCAGAATCATTCCACCGTACCTCAGTGGACCACTGCCGAAACTCAGAACAATATAGCTCAGCAATGTGGTTTCCCTGAGTGAGACACATGATCCTGTCCTCAGCCACCCATACACGGTCTGGTTCATCATATATCACCCCGAGGGAGTCAAAGAAGAGGTCAACCGAATGCCGTTCCGGGGCCGAAGGGGGTAGTGAAAATGTCCAGGTCTGGGGAACCCCTCTAAGCAATGACATGATGATCCCCACCAGCTGGGTCTCATTCCCCGAGGACCGAGGCTGGAGAGTGAAAAGGAGCCTGCAACTCTCCCTAAATGTCCAAAATAGGTTTTTCTCCCCCAAGAATTTATCGGGAAGCATTACCGTGGGTTCGGGGGAGGTCAGTTGGACATCAGTGGGACTATGCTGTCCTACGGTTTGTGAGGTAGCTGCTGTGGAGACACGGGGCTCAGTGGGTGCTCTCGTCCACTAAAACCCGCCGCCTTTAGAAAGACAGCGTGGCTCAGGGCTCATCCCAACTGAACGCCGGCCTCCTTAACCGTGGGCGTAACACTACTCAGACAACACAGGGTGGGGGAACCACAATAATTAGACTTTATTGGATCCCTAAACAATTAACGGCACATAACACATAACCAGCAAAACACAAAAGTAACAGGCAACAGAGTCTCACCCTTCCGCTGGCTCACCAAGGATTTAGAATGTCCTTGCCTCAGAGGTTCCAGGGCCGCTTACTCCAATCCAGCAGCACCCCGCTTTTGGCGGGCACCCACCGAGAAAGGAATAATGCCAGATTTAGGAAGCTGTCTGAGGTCTGAAAAGTCTGTAACAGGTGACTGAACTGTCCCAACCTGAGTGTCCTCCTTAGGTAGTCCTGGTATGATGATACAATCCTGGCAGCCGGAGTCGAAATCCCTAGGCTGTGGATATGGTCTCCAACCGGAACCGGAGTCCCTAGATTGAAGCCATAAGATTTCCTGATCCTCTAGTCAGCTCCGAAGAGCTTAGACTGGATCGATCAGCATCCATCAACCTGGTGGCTTAAAGAAGTCCCTTTGTATAGCCACAGCCTTCCACTTAGATACACTGCGTCCTCATCGATTGGTTGGACAAGAGTGCCTCTCCCATTGGATGAATCTCAAGCTGCATGGACAATGTTCATCCAAATGATGTCTACAGAAAGACTGAAGATATCTACATGGAGTCTGCAAGTCACAGACTCAACAATGGCTACTAAGGTAATCACATTAGCAATACACAACTACAATACAATGGTTACTGGAAAAGTCTGGAGAACAATACGTCTGGCTTTCAGTGGCCAACACAATTACATTGAGTCAACAAGAGTCTTGTAAAAACAATGAGGGACTTCTCCCCCGTCTATAAACAATCTATCATGCTGTCTGGCTGAATTTTAAGAAACTTTAACCCATGAGAGTCCATGTCGTCACAGCTGCCACTGAGGTGGTCCTCGCAGAAGCGGAGACCTCACTCTGCAGCATATTGTGTGAAGGTACCAGGGTGCGATGCTCTGCAGCCAAATCCTACACCAGCTGCGTAAGGTTGGCTACTTGCTCGCACAAAGTACTGAGTGGATCCATTACAGTCTTTTAGCCTGCAAAGTTGGATCCCACTACCAAGAAATAAATGTCTTTTTTTTTTCTCTTTCTCCTATGGGAGATAAAGTCTATTGAGGCCGGCTATACTGTCATGCTGCCACCAGGGGGAGCCAGAGCTCTGCAGCAGAAGACACTACACAGAGCAACGAGAACCAGGAAGTAAATACACAGCGTTCTCATACACTGCCTCACAGCACAGCTGAGAAACAGAGCTGCAGGGCATGCGAGGAATAGTCAGGTAGGCTGGGTCGATCACCGTACGGGAAAAAGCAGAAGCGGAGTCAAAGTCAGGCCAAGGTCAGTACCGGAGGAAGCAACTGAGTGGGGAAATAGGAGAGGGGACAGAGGACAGGAGGGACGACCAGGGGATGGAACACAGACAAGGGCACGGGGGCACAGGAACAGATAGATCAGGATATCACTCACAGGACCAGCAATCACAGGCAAAGCAGTGCTAAGCTTATAGCCGGCACTGGTTCACTGGAAATGTCAGCTTTTAAGGCACCCAGGGTCCGGAAGTGAGGCCCGAGAGAAGGCTCGGCCCCCTAGCCATGTGGACAGGGAGGCAAACCATGGCATACTCCTAGTCCTGTTTTTGTGAATGGTATGAGTTATATGGAGTTAGCATAAAATGCACAATACAATGAAAATCTGGATATATTTGTCGCTAAGTTCCTGTGATTGTGCATTTAACATTTTTTCATCTGAGCAAATCCTTTTGCTTCTCAGGAATTGCCCGATGGGAATAGTTGACTTGGGGTGTGACAAGGTGGCATGAAGGAGCGTGTGCGTGAAAAAGAGAAATAGATAAAAAAAAATCACTTGTAGTATTGATCTGTATGTCCAAAAAGTAAACCAAATCAACTTTATTGGAGAGATAACCAAATATTTATACAAACTCTCATCTTTTGTTGGGTTGGGGTCGGTCACAGCTTAAAATTAACCATTATAATTATGCAACCGAATATACCATTTCAAACGAGGCGTAATGCCACTCCTGGTGCAATCAGCCTTCACTTAACATCCACCATTTTCAACCACTGACCGCTGTGACTTAAAACAATATAACATACAATAAAGGGGAGGAAGGGTGGGACAGCAGCACACTGTGTCCAGGGTGGCCAGCAGCACAGCAGCGTCCAGGTCTCAGGGTGAGGAGAGGCCGAATCCAGGAAGTAAGGGGAATTATATAGGGGAACCAATACTAAGGAAAACAGTGAGATTGGACACCTTAAAGGGGGCAGGGTTCGGGCATGGGAGACGGATTTTAACCCCTTACATACCGGGCTCAGAAGTCAGGGTACATTCAGTGCAGCCCCACTGACCTGCCCTGCAGACTGCTGAGACCCCACCACTGCACCAATCTTCCATGCCCAAATAAAACACACAATTGTAGTAAACCAAATCAACTTTATTGGAGAGATAACCAAATATTTATACAAACTCATCTTTTGTTGGGTCAGTCACAGCTTAAAATTAACCGTTGTAATTATGCAACCGAATATACAAATATTTCAATCGAGGCGTAATGCCAGCCCGGACTCCCGGTGCAATCAGCCTTTGCTTAACATCCACCATTTTCAACCACTGACCGCCACGGAGGAGCAAAAGTTGCTAGACTGCGCTCCGACCCCCACCCATAAAAAAGAAGGCCTGCTCAATGCCTTCTTGAAGGCCTAATAAAATAGCTGCCTGTGCCTGATGGAGTTTTACCATGTCGGACCTCATGGGACAGGAACAGAGCTCATCACCGAATACGAAAAGCTTGGGCGATACCGCACCATCTATGAAGAAAGGACAAAATTAGTGAAGCAATAAATGAAGTCTACCATAACGCACAAAACAAGAGGAACGCCAACTACCGATGTGTTGAAAATCAGGGTTGGCAAACCAGCCCGTGCAGCCTCGGTAGCAGCACCCATCCTAAAAGAATGTGTACCAAACTCGAAAGGGTTAGGCCAAGAAAACCAAAGACACTTACGAAAAAAGGAACAAGAACTGGAACTTTTCACAGCTAGGGACTATCCTCTAGAGGTAGAAGGAAACACCGGAGCTGAGCACCGCATATAGTTAACCAAAGCAATACCTGCCAGACGGATCCGTTCCTGGTCTTACAAACCCAAACACGCAAACCGCCCGAAGACCACCGGAACTGTGCTTTGCAAAAACAACTTCTCACCGATTCGCAAAGCGTCAAAAAAGGCCAAGCCAAAGGAAAACGCAAAAAGAACCGATTCAAAAGTGGGCAAACAAAATTACATGCACAATCAATTGCCACCATGTAACGCTATGGACAGATCCAAAAACCCCTGGGAAATGAAAGCAAGCTTTTTCAGGTGGGAGGTGAAAAAACCATTGCTTTGGAATCAATTTCAATACCCAAGAAGGGTAACCAAAAGTAAAGCCAAAGCGCAGCTGAGCAACAGCCTCTTTATTGGGGTACCGTTCGAGCCACGGTCCCATCGCGAGAACACCCACTGGCGTCCTTATCCAGCGTGTTTGATAGTTTCTCTGGCAATGTTGTGGACGAACTAAGGCACTGGGTTGCTGCATGTGCTCCGCCACAAGCGGAGCACTTATGCCTGAATTTACATAGGCCAAAGAAGCGGCAGTGGCCTTCGTTAAATAACCAACACGTGCCAGGTCTATGAACGGCCACTGATAGGGGACGGCAGAGATGCTAAGGTGAAAGGGGTCATAAGTGTTCTGGGCCAGCATTAAACGCAGCCAAGTGCCAAGTGTCCGTGGCTTTAAATTCCCAACCCAACTGGGGTTGAAGGGCCAAACGATGATGAAAATCCTCGTCGTAACGCCACCAAGCTGATCCCCCATGTGACTTGTAGGAATTATAAATGGTGTCGAGATATATAAACATCTCAGAACAGCGCTCAGGGTGCTTCTGTCCCATGACACATCCCATAACAAAAAATGCCTGAAGCCAGTTGTTAATGGGCTTAGCCACTTTTGGCCTCCTCTCGAAAGGACGATCAGATGAGCTCCGTTCCTTGTCAACTAACTGTACGTTAATTGGTTGAAACTAAAGACCATACATCAACATAATCATTCGCCCATATTTTTTGGACAGTCTCAGCATCCAAATGGGATCCCAAAGGGGCAATACCGCACTAGAAAGCATCTCTGTGAATGTCAGCACGAGGCGGGAGGTCAGACTGTGTAGGAGGTTAACCAGCTAAAGAAGGGTTAATTACTATATCCCCTGCCTGTAAATTAGCTAACAGTGTCTGAATAGTCGCTGCCATGCCCGCACTACCCCCCTCACGCCCCCAAGTATTGGTACTCACCAGCATCCGGAAGGGGAGCGACAGCAGGCTCCTGGAGAGGATCAACAAACGTCTCCCTCTGAGGAGGTCAGGAACGACGGCGATGATGCCCATGGGGTACACATTTGCAGCCCCCTGCACCAAAGATGGCAGGTGAGGAGCTGCAACTGAGCAAAGGGGCCAGAAGGGCTTATTACTGCCCCAGCACCCAGGGGTGCATCCTGCTGGAGAAACTGAGGGGGCACCATGCCTGCAGACCCCTGGTTCATAGTGTCATGGTGTCCCCCTGTTATTCTTAGTGACGGTGGTGGCTGTTTAACTAGCGGTTTGGGGACGCAGGGGTTAACTAATACCGGCCACGGCTCCACACTGCCGGAGGAACAGTGTCGGTGTGCGGCAGCCACGGCCAGAAGCTGGGAGGGAGTGAGGAGCTGAGAGGGAGTGAGGGGTGAGGGATCTGCATGAGTTGATGGTACATCAGGGTTAATAGCTACCGGGAGGAAATTAGTGGGGCTAGTCGGGAGGCGCGCACACGACAAGTACGCATGTGTGGTGCCCCAGCAGTCTGGTTGCCACAGCAGTGTTGCCCTCCTCAAAAGGTTTAATGCTGAGCCTGGAGATAGTTGAGGAAATCCATTAGCCAGTAAGTACCATCATCTGTTACGGGGGGACCGGCAGATTAGGACTAGGGGGTATATATCCTAATCGCCAGTCGGGGCCCACCGTGCTCCAGATGACAAAGGAGCTGCTGGCACCTGAGGGTTAGGCGGAGACTATAGAGCTGGATGGCTCTGAGATAACCCAGGAACTCTGGGAACCGGTCACGTGTGTTGGGACACGTCAGACCGGACGACAACCCGATTAGCGTTTTGGTGCACCTAGCGCTACACCAACCACGTGTGCAGGAAACACGTCAGGCCGGGTGGTAACCAGGTAGCATTGACCGGAAGACCGCCACGAAAGCGCCCTGTCGGCCACGTGTGTAGGACACGTCAGGCCGAGCGGTCCTCCGATTAGCGTTTCTGGCCACCTCTCTCTCGACTGGCCACATGTGTGTAGGACACGTCAGGCCAGATGGGTTTACCAGTAGCGTTGACCGGGAAGCCGAGGAGGATAAGGAACACCCTGTTAACTCCACAGGGGTCCTGGGGTACGCTGTCCGTGCGCGTAGGGGACACAACCGGACAGGTGGCGCAGCAGGTGCGTTGTCCGTGTGCGTAGGGGGCACAATCGGACAGGTGGCGCAGCAGGTGCGTTGTCCGTGTGCATAGGAGACACAATCGGACAGGTGGCGCAGCAGGTGCGTTGTCCGTGTGCGTAGGGGGCACAATCGGACAGGAAGCACAGCAGCCGCAACCCAGTTAATGCCACTGGGCTGCTATAGCAAGACTGGAACGGCAGGAGGGAAGCACGGCGCCTGACCCTGATGTGCCGAGCCACGAATCTTGGCGTGACAGGCACCGTTCGCCTAACCCTACCTACCGCTTCCCAACATAGGCTTATGCCGCAATGAGGCTCTAACATGGAGTTGTGCTCTGACTGAGCAAAAGTGAAGACTGCGCACCTCCATGTTGTCTCCAGCCCCTTTTATAACCTGGGTCCACCCCAAACCCAGGGTGGAACCACCAAGGTCTAATAGCAGAGTGCCGTGTCATCAGTGACGTCACATGCGACCTATCCGGAACCGCCACGTCATTGATTACCTCATGGCAGCCACGCCCCAAACACTTCAACAGTCATCGTCTGACGACCAATACTGAGGTGCCAGGTCATAGGGGCGGGCCTCTGCGAGCCAGTCCGGAGTTGCCACGTCATCAGGACACCTGACACCCTCTGCCCTATCAGGGCCTGCCACCTCACGGACATGCTCAGTGAGGTCCTTACCGGACCTAGCCTCTGATGCACTAAGTGCCTGAGCATGCCCAGTAGCCTGAGCAACAGGCTCAGAAAGCAGACTATCAGTTTGAGCATGCTCAGTAGGCACATCCCAGAACTTAGACACAGCACGAAGTCCAAGTACCTGTGCAAAGAGGCTGTTAGGGTTAATTGTGGGAGCATGCTCAGTAGCCTGAACTGAGGACTTAGTCTCAGACATAACACAATCAGGCTGAGCATGCTCACTAGGCAAAACACCGGGCTTAAACTCTGGCTGGGGTAAATCGGCGCACGCATGCGCACTAGCCGCCTCTCCACACTTAGACGTGGTGGAAGGAACAGCCAACTGGAGGCACGGCCAAGAACGGCAACCGGCGCCTGGGCGCAACAGGAACCGCAGCAGGCTGCTTGCGGCTATGGCGGCGCCGGTTCGTAACATCATCCAACACAGTTTCTCTCCCAGAGCAGCAGAGGGAGCTCTTAATCTGGAGTTCCAGGGAGGATCCCTTAAGCTCTGACCTAGGGGAGGAGTTAGTTAGTCTGTGAGGAGAGTTCAATGAAAGAGGAACTCGAGTAGTGTGGTGTGTGAGCTGGGAGCGGAGCCAGATTGCTCGGCCCAGGAAAACACAGGCCACAGAGAGGCAAAAGAGGAGAAGAACATTGGGGAGTGGAGCGCAGCCAGCTCACCGCGACGTGATCGCTAGAAAACTTGAATATCGGAGTTCAGGGCCACTCGAGTACTCGAGTACCGATGGTCGCATCTGGAGGACGAGAGGACTGCAGGTCTCTGTCCACCCCACACCCGGAGGTGCAGCTGTAAAGTCAGGACCTGGAGCCCGGATAGACAGAACGGCACCTGTAATCGTCCACGCAGCCCGCCATATGGGAAAGTAATAAATTACCTCAGAGCAGCAGAACGGGTCTCAGTATACTGAAACAGTGGGACCCCAGTTACACAAACAGAGCATAGGGAGCAGGCCTCATTAATCATCTGGCCAGTGTGAGACCCCCGTCTGCTTCCAGGCCACTGGATCACCATTACCACCTGTAACAGGCTCCCAGGACTTCCCCAGTTGCCAAAGACAAGTAAAGGAGAAACCCACACCACTGAATTAATCAGCAACTAAGGGAGGCAGATTGCAGATTTAAATCTGCCTCCCAGAGCTCATGTGACTCTCTGAGGCAACGCCCATTAGCAGGAGAGGAGGAGAGTGGAATGGAGGGAATCACCAACCATCTGACTGTCAGAGGATACAGCATCTCGTATCCACTGGCAACAGCTCACACTAGGGGACCCAGCATCCCAGGGCCCCTGAGTGACAACATTGCTCCCAGGGTACGACGTGCTCGGTCAGAACCTGCACTAGTGCAAGCTCCGGGGAGCCAGAGTACACGTAGGAGCACGACGGACCCACTCAGGTGCAGAACCACCAGACCTGACAGTACCCCCCTCTTGAGGAGAGACCTCCTAACTCTCAGCACCCAGTTTGCCAGGAAACCTTTTATGGAAGTCAGCAATAAGTTTATTAGCGTGGATATCTCACCTCGGAACCCACGACCTCTCCTCTGGACCATATCCCTTTCAGTAGATCACATTTTGGACCCAATTCTGTACCTTTCTGGAATCAACACTCTGCTCGACTTCAAACTCCTCCTGACAATTCACAAGGACCGGGCATGGGGGAAGGTGAGGTGTGATCTGTCTTTTAGCCTTCTTAAGAAGGGACCTATAAAAGATATTAGGGATTCAGATACTGGCAGGGAGCTTTACTCTAAAGGTGACTGGATTGACCACCTCCAGGATGGGAAAAGGCCCAATAAATTGAGGCCCAAGCTTGGGACAGGGTACCTTGTGCTTAAGGTTTTTTTGTGGATACCCACACCAGATTCCCAACTACCAGCTTCTCCTCCTGAGACCGGTGCCTATCCACCGCATCCTTCTGTGATGTAGACGCTTTCTCAAGCTGTCTGCAAATCCCCTCCAAGTTTTTAACCTATTGGTGGTCTCAGACACCCCAGAACTCACTTCCCACCCCCGGAAAAACACTGGAGACCTGGGATCAAAACCAAAGTTGCAAAAGAGGTACACAAAGACTCATGATGCCTAATATTGAGTGCAAACTCCGCTAAAGGTAAATAAACCCCCTGATTATTGGAACAGAAGTAACTCATGTCTCTAATGACTGGTTAGTCCACTCTGAAAGGGTATGGGGATGATATGCTCAGGAGAATGATTAATTCTGTTCTAATCCGACTACAGAAAGCCTTCAAAAACGTGGAGATAAACTGTGAACCTTGATCACAATATTAACAGGAACACCGTGCAACCTGATCACATTATTGATCCACCATGTCCTGAGCTGATGGTAATTGACTCAGAGGAATAAGATGGCACTGGCGAGAGAAGCAGTCAACAATTACTCAGATGACAGTCATTCCCTTTAGAGGCCGGAAGATCAGTAAGGAAATCCATTGGGCAGACTATGGAACTTTACTCCTGGCACACACCTCACAGGCTTGAACAAAGGCCTCAACATCCAGGCCTAGCGCGGGCCACCAATACACCTGTTTAACCAAATGCATGGTACTCTTAACCCCCATGTAACCGGCCAATGCAGAATTGTGACAGTTCTGAATAAAACGGAGTCTGAAGCTAACAGGCTCAAACAATCTGTCCCATGGGGTATCAGAGGGGGCCAAATGCTGTGACTTCAAAATCTCCCATTCCACATTAGTGATAGCAACTACCATCACTGGGGAAAAAGTGCGACAGGGGAACCTCCTCCCATTGGACAGGACAGGAAAAAATGAGAACGTGAAAAAAATAAGGCCCATCTAGCCTGCCTTGGGTTAGGCCTCTTGGCATTTTCTAAATAAATTACATTTTTATGGTCCGTGAGTATCACAAAAGAGTGTCTAGTCCCCTCCAAAAATTGTCTCCACTCTTCAAGAGCCCATTTAATGGCTAGCAATTCCCGGATACCAACATAACAATTTAACTCGATGGATGAAAATTTTCTCAAAAAGAAGGCGCAGGGCTGAAGGTGAGTGAGAGCCGCAGACCCCTGGGATAGTACTGCATTTTCTGAAACATCTATCTCCACTAGAAATGGTCTATCGAAGTCAGGCTAAACTAGAACCAGAACACAGGTAAATGCCTCCTTGAGGCAGGAAAATGCCCTAGTAGCCACAGGCCCGCATTTACAAACATCCGCTTCCTTTTGGGTAAGGTCAGTAAGGGGTTTGACAAGTTTAGAAAAACCCTTATTAAACCTCCTATAGTAATTAGCAAACCTCAAAAATCTTTGAAGGGCTTTCAGGTTTTTGTGTTGGACCCAATCCTGTACAGCCTGGCGCTTAGCAGGGTTCATGCGGAATCCAGTGGATGATAAAATTACAAATCTCCTCAACCTCGAAGGAGCCCTTGGGTACGTTCACATATAGATTATTCTCCTTAAGCCTGTTAAAGGGAACATGTCAGGTGCAGTATGCAACCATAACCACAAGCAGTTCTGGGTGCATACTGCTAATCCCTGTCTAACTGTCCCTGTAAACACTAGCATAGTGTGAGATGCCGAGGGGAGAAGTACTAGAGAACAGGTATGTTTCCCCTCAGTTCATTTCATATGCCTCCATGTACTGATTGTGGAGCAGTCAGCCCATGCAAATAGGCTGGCAAAAGCTGGGAAAGTCAGATCTGGCTCAGCAATAAGTTAGTCACTGAAGGCTGTTTATTTCAGTGTAATTTTGGGCTCGATTTTTCCTGGAGTAATCAGTAGGAATGGCAGTGGGACTGGTTGCTCCCTTCTCCACATTAAGTCCAGGTTTTGATTCCTCAGCAGATCAGCTGAAATAATCAGGAGGCATTCAGTAGACTGAGACTGCTGAGGAGAGCAGTACAGGCTCATGGCTGCTGATGCTGAGACTCAATACCTCCGCTTGCTGTGCTGAGGAACCGACACAGTAAGAGAATACTGTTTTGTTTGTTACATAGGTTTATTTTATAGTTAGCATTCTGTTGTTAGTTAGTGGCCAGACAGCCTTAGACATTTGTGATGCCCTGGCAAAACCAGGTAGTCACAGATGACTGTACCCCCCAAAAAGGGTACAGGAATCGCCTCCTGCTTGGGAATCTACACCACACTTTCCACACATGGGAACACCAGCCACAAATCCTAGTCGCCCCCCATGACAACCAGGACACACCAGTGGGCGGGACCAGGCGGATGGGAACGCCCACCTAGGGGTCTTGAGGTGACACGGGGCGGGAACCAGTTAGTTCAGTAGGAGTGGAGTTGAAGTAGAGTGGAGTGAAGTTGGGATTCGGTAACAGGAGCTGAAGTGCAGTGTGGTCAGGGTTGGAGCCCTTGGACCACGGGAGGACCGACTAGGTGGCAGACTGCATTTTAGGGCCACAGGCGACGGAGATCCGGTCACGGGAGACCTGAAGTGGATTGGGGCAGGGTTGTAGCCCGCCGGTACCGACGACGGGAATCTGGTCCGGAGGTTGTGCACGGGCGGGGTACCTGGACCCTAGGACGAGGCAAACTTCAAGCCCCTTGTTAATTGACCAGCGGGACAAGGTACCAGGCCTTGTTCCCGAACAGAGCAGCCCAGATAGAGCAGACCGGAAGCGCAACTCGGGGGACATGGTGTCCGCCAAGAACCGATTGAAGTCCCACGGGTCAGCGTCTGCGGGCAACGGCTTCTTCTGTGTCCAAAGCTGCAGGGGAGCAGATTTCTCCTGTTCCAGGCGGGTTAATCCACACACCACAACACACAAGTGCAGGAGGAAGGGCCCCTACATTGCTAACCTGGGTGCGGGACCAGCACACCCCTCCAGAGGCAACCGGCATCCGTCCTTGGTTTACAGTACAGACTCTGTGTGGATTATTCATAATCGTGACTACAGCACTGTCACCCGGTCCAACCTGCCGACAACGTCCCAGCCCTGCTCCTTACGCCACAACCGGGCCTCGGGACTACACCTCCCCTACCCATGGAGGGGATTCCACCTTGCTTCCCCACTCCATCAGCCCCGGGCCACCCCAAACCAGGCAGCGGGGTTGCCACCATCCCATCACCGCAATCCACGGGTGGTGTCACAGACAATTTCCCCTGTAAATACCTCCCCTTTTCACTGTGTGAGAGGATGGGCGGATGCACGAGCCACGGGTCCGGCCACCACTTGAGCCCAGGATATGATCCCTGATCCGAGCGCCCCTCAAGCAGCCCCGGTCGCCGCAGCGGAGGCGGCACCCGTCCGCGACAACACAAAACCTGGAGTCACAAATATGATTCTTACCCCATCGGTAGATGCCGTGCGCCTTGCTTCAAAATCCATGAAACGTTCCAAAATCTTGAACTGCTGCCATCTTGCTGCCATCTTTGGCGCCAAAACAACAACAGTGTCATCTTCTTCCCCAAAAAAGGCGCGAAGCCGAAGCCCCGCCCCCTAATAATGCGGGCGGAACCAAGTGACTCCCAAAGCAGGAAGTCGCAAAGGACAGTGGGTCTCGCGAGACTGCTGTTGAAAACCAAGGGGGAGCGGCATGTAAACCAAGAGGATAAAGGGCAGGGACACCAGGACTTTGCCAAATCCCATTCCTGGACAAGCAAGCGGCAGGATGTCTCAGGGGTCCAACAACCAGAATGTGGAGAGGCCCGTTCCCGGGACCGCCGACTGGATTGAAGCGCAGACGGAGAGGATGTGCCGAAGAATCCAGGCCCAGGCACATTTCATCATGATGCGGTGAACCACCGAAATTAATGGCTGCAGCTGTCCGGGATGGAGATGGCCTCGGAGGAGCGAGTAAGCAGTGACCCATGCCCCCATGTTCCTCAGGAACTGGACATCTCAGCTGAGGGGTCTGGCCTGCCTCCGTCCGCCACGTTGCCTCCCTCGCCGCCCGTGTCCGTGGCCAGCCCCTGATCGGCCCGCTACCCTCAGCACCGGCAGCGGAACCCGTCTTGTGTCAGAAGGAGGCCCCAGCAATGGGGACCTCGGACCTTGCCTGCACCACCGACCCAGCACCCATCTCGGCCCCGAGCCAGGCCGCAACCCTGACGACATCCCATCTGGCCCAGAGCCAGGCCGCAGCCCCGATAACGTCATCCCCGGAAGTCCGCCCGTCTGCGACAGAGATAGCGACGGCTCCAGCAGTCCGCCCGGCTGCAACAGAGATGATGACGGCTCTGGCAGTCCGCCCGGCCGCAGCGGAGGCGGAGCCTGACCAGAAGTCTGTCTGGCCCACGGTGCCGGCCGCTCCAAAATATTCTGTCCCGGCTGTGGAACAGCGGGCATGCACCTGCTGAGAGGAGGAGCAGGCCACTGAGCGATGGGGCCCACGGCAGAGAGAGAGTCCGGTCATCGCCGGCGCCGAGGGCATCCGAGTGGGCCTGACACCCGAGCAGGAGGCAGAGCACGGAACCCGTGCCCCGTATTGGGAGCGGCAGCAACGGTAGCTACGCCAGGAAATAGCCGCCCGTGAGAACTGTAAGGCTGAGGTGCTGGCCCGCACCTATAAAGAAAAGGACAACCTGCGTCAAGCCATCTTCTGGGTCAGGGGCCCGACATACCATGGGCAGCTCCACTACTTTGACCCCCAGAAGGGATTGGGTCTCATTTATGAACCTGGACTAGAAGCAGAGATATTTGTGTCCCGGAGGGATGTGGTCCCTCACCTGCCTACCGGCCACCCAGACCGAAATCTGGAGGCAGGGGACATGGTAAGCTACACCCGGCATTGCGGAGAGCGAGGGTGGTTTGCCCTTGATGTGAAGAAGTGTGTGGTAGTCAACGAAACCCCTGCCTCGCCTCCCACCGTTTCTTGTATGAAGAAAAGAAGTAAGGTAGCTGTTCCCGGCTGCCTTTCTCCTACAGTTGTTTGAAAACAAAGTTTTATTTCAGCCAGTTAACAGTTAAAAATGGACCATGGTGTCAGGAGTGGCGACATCACCCCAAAAACTTTCTTGGGTCAAGTAAATAACCCCCCCATCTACCTTCTTGTTACTGACCGCCAGGAGGCGGCACCCGCTGGAGAGGTCGGTTGGAGGAAGGGCCTGCGGTGGAGTCGGCCAAGGCCCAGTCACCACGGAAACCGCTGACTACCCTGCAGGCGAAAGGGTTCCGGCCCAAGGGACTCTTTGGGGTGATACAGGGTGCGGAACTTTGACCCGGACACAGACACTCACCAAAACCCGGAATGGTGTAGAACACCCGACAAGCGGTGACACCAAGGGAGGGTACAGGTGTTTTGGGTGGCGGAACAAAGGAAAAAGGGGTAGATGGACATCGTTAAAGTAACGTTTAAGATATGTGCCTTCCATGAAGGGAAGAAATGTTCTAAGGTTCTACCGTTCCAATGTTATTTATGTTTTACCTTTTTTTCTAGATGTTGAAAAAAATTAATACTGGTGCCGGACAGCCCGCGGACGGGCTGTTTTACCAAGGGGGAGTGTGACGCCCTGGCAAAACCAGGTAGTCACAGATGACTGTACCCCCCAAAAAGGGTACAGGAATCACCTCCTCCTTGGGAATCTACACCACACTTTCCACACATGGGAACACCAGCTACAAATGCTAGTTGCCTCCCCATGACAACCAGGACACACCAGTGGGCGGGACCAGGCGGATGGGAACGCCCACCTAGGGGTCTTGAGGTGACACGGGGCGGGAACCAGTTAGTTCAGTAGGAGTGGAGTTGAAGTAGAGTGGAGTGAAGTTGGGAGTCGGTGACAGGAGCTGAAGTGCAGTGTGGTCAGGGTTGGAGCCCTTGGACCACGGGAGGACCGACTAGGTCGCAGACAGCATTGTAGGGCCACAGGCGATGGAGATTCGGTCGCGGGAGACCTGAAGTGGACTGGGGCAGGGTTGTAGCCCGCCAGTACCAACAACGGGAATCCGGTCTGGAGGCCATGCACGGGCGGGGTACCTGGACCCTAAGACGAGGCAAGCTTCAAGCCCCTTGTTAATTGACTAGTGGGACAAGGTATCAGGCCTTGTTCCCGAAGAAAGCAGCCCATATAGAGCAGACCGGAAGCCCAACACGGGGGACAGGGTGTCCGCCAAGAACCCATTGAAGTCCCACGGGTCAGCGTGTGTGGGCAATGGCTCCCTCTGCATCCAAAGCTGCAGGGGAGTGGATTTCTCCCGTTCCAGGCGGGTTAATCCACACACGACAAGACACAAGTGCAGGAGGAAGGGCCCCTACATTGCTAACCCGTGTGCGGGACCAGCACACCCCTCCAGAGGCAACCGGCATCCGGCCTTGGTTTACAGTACAGACTCTGTGTGGATTATTCGTAATCGTGAGTACACCGGTGTCACCCGGTCCAAACTGCCGACAACGTCCCAGCCCTGCTCCTTACGCCACAACCGGGCCATGGGACTACACCTCCCCTACCCGTGGAGGGGATTCCACCTTGCTGCCCCGCTCCATCAGCCCCGGGCACCCCCATACCAGGCAGCAGCTGTGCCACCATCCCATCATCGCAATCCACAGGTGGCATCACAGACAATCTCACCTGTAAATACCTCCCCTTTTCACTGTGTGCGTGGACGGGCGGTTGCACGAGCCCCGGGTCCGGCCACCACTCGAGCCCAGGACATGATCCCGGATCCAAGCACCCCTCGAGCAGCCCCGGTCGCCGCAGCGGAGGCGACACCCGTCCGCGACACATTTATTTTCCTGTTTTTGAATGTGTAACACTGAGAGATAAGGGCGCTTTCACACTTGCGTCATTTGGCATCCGTCACAGTGCGTTGTGTGACGCATTAGATGGATGCCTTGCAAATAGTGTGATAATAAAGGCAACGTATTCCTGTGAAATAACGCGTTGCGTTAAGTTGGTTTTTTTAGCCGAGAGAGAGAGACCACAGGCAGGCACTACAGCCTCCATCATCACAGCACATGCAGGCAATACAGCCCCTATCATCACTGCACACGCAGGCACTACAGCCCCAATCATCACAGCACACGAAGGCACTACAGACCCCATCATCACAGCACACGCAGGCACTACAGCCCCCATCATCATAGCACACGCAGGCATTACAGCCCCCATCATCACAGCACACGCAGGCACTACAGCCCCCATCATCACAGCACACGCAGGCACTACAGCCCCCATCATCACAGAACACGCAGGCACTACAGCATCCATCATCACAGCACATGCAGGCACTACAGCCCCCATCCTCACCGCACACACCCCGACACTACTGCACCCATCATCACCGTTCACACCTTGACACTACTGCACCCATCATCACCACTCACACCCCGACACTACTGCACCCATCATCACCGCACACACCCTGACACTACTGCGCCCATCATCACCGCACACACCCCGACACTACTGCACCCATCATCACAGCTCACACCCCGACACTACTGCACCCATCATCACAGCTCACACCCCGACACTACTGCACCCATCATCACCGCACACACCCCGGCACTACCGCACCCATCATCACCGCTCACACCCCGACACTACCGCACCCATTATCGCAGCACATACCCCGGCACTACCGCACCCATCATTACCGCACACACCCCGGCACTACTGCACGCATCAGCACAGCTCACACCCAGACTCTACTGCACCCATTATCACAGCTCACACCCAGACACTACTGCACCCATTATCACAGCTCACACCCCGACACTACTGCACCCATCATCACCGCACACATGCAGGCACTACCGCACCAATCATCACCGCTCACACCCTGACACTACCGCACTCATCATCACCACACACCCCCCGACACTGCTGCACCCATCATCACCGCACACGCGCAGGCACTACCGCACCCATCATCACAGCTCACACCCCGACACTACCGCACCCATCATCACTGCACACGCAGGCACTAACTCACCCATCATCTCCACACACGCCGGCACTATCTCTGTGACGTCCCCGCTGACAGCACGACTCCCTTCAGTTGCTGCGTGGAGCTCACAGTGAGCGGCAGTGTTCTACTGCCGCTCCTGTCAGTTTCATGTAGCAGAGCTGGATGCATCGCGGGACCTCATGGATTACGTCGGACATGGAAAGGTATTTGGGGATTTTAATAAAGTGGTGAAAGAGGGTGTTTTTTTTGTCTTTTATTCCAAATAAAGTATTTTTTCGGGTGTATGTGTTTATTTACTTTCACTTACAGGTTAATCATTGTATAGGTATCTCGGGGAGACGCCTGCCATGATTAACCTAGGACTTAGTGGCAGTTATGGAGTGCCATTAACTCCTTATTACCCCGATTGCCATCGCACCAGGGCAATTCGGGATGAGCCGGGTAGAGTCCCGGGACTGTCGCATCTAATGGATTCAGCAATTCCATGTCGCTGCTGTCTGATATTTTTAGGCTGGGGGGCTCCCCATCCTGAGAATAACAGCCTTCAGACGTGTGGCTTTATCTTGGCTGGTATCAAAATTAGGGGGGACCGCACGCCGTTTTTTTTCAATTATTTTATTTATTGTACTGCACGATATAGACTCGCCCACTGGCGGCTGTTGATTGGTTGCAGTGAGACAGCTGTCACTCAGCATGGGGGCGTGTCTGACTGCAACCAATCATAGGCGCCAGTGGGCAAGGGAAGCAGAGAATACGAGATTGAATAATGAGCGGCCGGCATTTTCAAAAGCAGGAGAAGCTGCCAGAGCAGTGTGACAGCTGTGCAGCACCGCACCGGTGATCGATGAGTAGGATTAAGGGAGGAGAGAGACCAGGAGTGATTTTAAACGATTTAGATCGTTCTGCTGGACATGCTGAGCATGCGCAGTAGAATGTGACGGGATCCGTCAGCGGATTCCGCCGCTTAGTGCATTGCGGAGGAATCCGCCCCCGTAGACAATCATTAGACACATTGGCGGATTCTAAAGGGATCCATCAGGGTGCGATATTTTAACGACCCAAAAAACGCTACATGCAGCATTCCCTCCGCCCGACGCTGCGTCAAAATAATGACTCAGCGTCGTCCAGCGGATGCAACGCAGACACTTGTGTTACAGTGCGTCGGCAATATAAGTCAATGGAGAATAGCGCAGTGCGTTAACGGACTACACTATTCTCCATAGGGGAGGATTGCGCTGAACGCAAGTGTGAAAGCGCCCTAAGTGTACACAATAAACACAGCAGTGGTCATACCTGTGTAGAACCTGCCAGTCTGCCGCTGTCATCTGTGACTCCATAGCTACTCGCTTGGACCAAAGCAAAGATCCCAGCTGAGCTATACAAATCTCACAAATGGTGTCTCGAATGCGGGCATTAGTGGCTATTGGACTGTGACTGCAGATAAACCGCTCTATGGGCATTGTCTCTTGTTGATGTCCTGGCTGAAAGCTTCTGTGCTGCTGAAGAGCCAAGAGACCAGCAATATGGAGGAGCTGCTGAAACAGTTGGTGCAGGTCAACATTAACCAACAACAGGCCAATATCCAGCAACAACAGACCAATACTTACCTCCAGAAGGCGCTGGAGCAGCAGCACCAAATGCACCAAGAGCAGTTAAATGCAATAAAGGAGTCTTTGGTTTAGCAGCCACGAGACGCGGAGGATCGTGCACAAAGCTCTGCCAGTGCGCAGAAAGCCGTACAAAAGACATTACTTAAAATGACTGCTGCTGATGTAGTGGAAGCATAGCTGGCAATGCTTGAATGTATTGCAGAACGTGAACGCTTACCGGTGGACAAATGGGCTGAAGTAGTTGCTCCATTCCTGATCGGAGATCCGCAAAAGGCATATTATGATCTAAGTGGAGCTGATGCTATGGACTATATTAAACTAAAAGGCGAAATCCTGGCAAGGCTGGGAGTAAACACACATGTACGGGCACAGAGGGTACATCTATGGACTTTTGTGGCACATCAGCCAGCTCGTTCACAAATGCATGACATCATCCATCTGGTGAAAAAATGGCTGCAACTAGAAACTCTGACGCCAGCACAGATGGTGGAATGTGTTGTCCTAGACAAGTACCTGCGATCCTAACCGGCTAAGATCCAGAGGTGGGTCAGACAAGGTGGCCCAACCAGCGCTGACCAGTTGGTGAACATGGTCGAGCATTACAGCGCTTCTGAAAGCCTACTCCAGGGGATGCTTTCACCTTGCTGGGGTTCTAGGAAATCGCCTGAAAGTCCTGCTAAAACTACTCCTTTCTCAAAAGAATAAAATGTTGCAACTAGGGGTAGCAGGTCCCCAAAGGACTATGATAGCGGTGTGGTTTCTCAGCAAGTCAGCAGGCCCAGACTGAGGTCCCCAACTCAGAGGCAAGGGCCTATACAGTGTTGGTGATGTTGTGGGCTCGGCCACGTAGCTGTTAACTGCTCATTAACTACAGAGCCGATGGACTGTAACACTGCAAGGTGTCTGTCATTATATGTACGGTCAGTCTGTGCTGCGGAGATCCTCACGGGAAATGAACAACATGTGTGTTGCATTGAGGTCAATGGCTATAGTGTCAATGCCATCTTAGACTCTGGCAGTCAAGTAACCTTGGTACATGCTAGCTTGGTGGACCCTGGAGCAATAACAGATTCAACTGTGGGCATTAGTTGCATACATGGCGATACTAAAAACTACCCCACAGCCTGTGTAACTCTTGCCACACCTTTGGGGGCCAAAAGACATCAGGCGGTAATCGTAAAGACAATGTGGCATAGTGTAATCCTGGGGAGAGACTATCCCTTATTCTGGGACTTGTGGAACGTTAAAAATGGTGTGAACACCCTGGTTGAAGAAAAACTGGTGAATGATACCCTGGGACTAGCCTCTGAGCCACTGGAGCAAGATGATGGGGGGCACACTACAGGGGTAGCTCCAGAATCTGTAGACTCTCTGTGGCTGTGTTTGCGGGCGAGGCGGACAAGCTAGAGGATGTTATAGAGATGCCAGGTCTTGAGGTGGCCCGTGATAATTTGGGGACCGCTCAACACCAAACCCAGTGTACCCAGGGGCTCAAAATGAGTTTCCACATATGGAAGTGCAACAGGGCATGCTGTACCACATTGACAAGATGCGAGGAGTGGTGGTGGAACAGCTAGTGGTACCAAAATCTTTTCGTCAGGTGGTTTTAGACCTGGCACATAAACATCCCTTGGGGGGCCACCTGGCTGGAGAAAAGACAAAAGACCGTATTCTGCAACGTTTCTTTTGGCCGGGTCTGGTGGGAGATGTAACTGAGTACTGTCAGTCCTGTCCTATATGCCAGTTGACTGCGCCTATGACACATTTTAGAAGCCCCCTTGTACCCTTGCCAATAATAGAGGTGCCCTTTGAGAGAATAGCAATGGATATAGTCGGTCCATTAGTTAAATCTGCCAGGGGTCATCCATACATTTTGGTGGTACTGGATTACGTCACCCGTTATCCAGAGGCTGTACCGTTACGAAATGCAAAAGCAATTTCAAAGGACCTTTTAACATGTTTTCTCGCACAGGCATTCTGAAAGAGATACTTACAGATCAGGGGACCCCCTTTTTGTCTCATATACTCAAAGAACTATGAAAATTTTTAAAAATATCCCACCTGCGTACCTCAGTGTATCACCCTCAGACTGACGGTCTGGTCGAGCGCTTTATTAAAACCCTAAAGGGGATGTTGAAAAGGGTGGTGGATAAAGACGGGAGGGATTGAGATGCTCTCCTGCCATATCTCTTCTTCGCCATACGAGAGGTATCCCAATCCTCCACGGGCCTTTCACCTTTTGAATTGGTCTATAGGCGGTGTCCCAGAGGCCTGTTGGATATTGCCAAGGAGATTTGGGAGCAAGAGGTGACTCCTTACTGCAGTGTAGTTGAACATATAACACTCATGCAGGACAGAATTGCGGCAGTTATGCCAATAGTCAAAGAATGTTTGGAGCGCGCACAACATGCCCAAAGCAGGGTGTACAACCGGGCAGCTAAAACACGAGTTTTTCAACCCGGGGATCGGGTGTTAGTGTTGGTACCTACTGTAGAAGATAAATTTTATGCAAAAATGGCAGGGGTCATATGAGGAGCTGAAAAGAATAGGTGAAGTGAATTATAAGGTACACCAACCAGACAAGAGAAAACCCCAACAAATCTACCACATAAAGTTGCTTAAGTTCTGGCGGGACAGGGAGAGTTTGGTAGTGGGGACTACCCTTGATAGTGGTCCTCGAGTGGCACCAATATCTGAGGTAAGTGACCCCCAGATAGTACCGCCAGAGGTGGGTATTGCAGACACGCTATCCAAGACCCAAATACAAGAAACCAAGGAGTTCGTACAGAGAAATGCAGATATTTTTTCAGAACTACCCGGCCATGCTCACCTAATTAAACATGACATTGTCACCGACCCTCAGACATGAGTACGGTTAAAACCATATCGAATTCCTGAGGCTCAAAGACAAGCCATTGCCCAGGAAGTAAAGAAAATGCTGGTGCTCGGGTTATTGAGGAGTCCCGGAGTGAGTGGGCTAGTCCTATCCTGCTGGTGCCCAAGCCCGATGGGACTAGCCGGAATTGTAATGATTTTCGTAAGTTAAATGAGGTATCAAAATTCGATGCCTACTCCATGCCAAGAGTTGATGAACTTATAGAGAGACTAGGTTCAGCCAGATACATATCCACTATTGACTTAACAAAAGGTTATTGGCAGATTCCCCTCACTGACTCGGCCAAAGAGAAAACTGCCTTTGTTATGCCACAGGGACTGTTCCAGTATCGGGATATGCCATTTGGGTTGCATGGAGCCCAAGCCACCTTCCAAAGACTAATGGATATCATCCTAAAGCCCCGTGTCCAGTATGCAGCCGCATATTTGGACGATATCATTATCTTTAGTGATAACTGGGAAACTCATTTGCCGAAGGTACAAGCTGTCTTGCACTCTCTAAGGGCTGCCAGGTTGACTGCCAATCCCAAGAAGTGTACATTGGGGTTGGAAGAAGCTCGCTATCTGGGATACATGATTGGTAGGGGAGTTATAAAACCTCAGGCTAAAAAAAGTGGACGCCATTCAGAATTGGCCACAACCAGTCACCAAAAGACAGGTCAGAGCCTTTTTGGGGATTGTTGGTTATTACCAGCGGTTCATCAAAAATGTTGCTACCATCGCAGCCCCACTCACAGATCTTACCAAGGGGTCAAACTCTGTCTCAATAAAGTGGAATGCAGAAGCAGAGGAAGCCTTTCAACGGTTGAAAAAGGCTTTATGTGACCAACCAGTGTCGGTTACTCCAAACTTTAAATGGAAGGTGTCGTGCCCAAAAAAAAACCTGAAAAAATGTAAAGTATTAATGTTTTAATGTTTTGTTTAAATATTATTATTTGTTTTTAATTGAGCAAAGTATAAAAAGAAAATAAAAAGTTTGATATTTTCCACTGTTAAACACTAGGGGAAGCAGCTGCTGAAATCCTACAGAAATCCCACTGTAGAAAAAGCCTGGATTACAGCTGCAGTAAAAGTGGGCAGAATCTGCTCTCTTGTGTGTGATATCACCTCCCCCTCCCAATCCGGACGTTTCCAACAGATAAGAGAGAATGTAGTGTAGGGACACCGTGCAGAGCCATTTTGTTGGTGACCACAACTGTCTAAAGTGTCACCAAGGACAGCTGCATAGTGCTCCCCACATAACGCTCTGCACGCCCAAGTCCAGCAATGCTCTGCCACATGCACGCCTACCCGCAATGCTCTGCCACACGGACGCACACAGTGTGTGTGTACACTGTGTATATACTGTGTGTGTGACAGCACCCAGCATGAGGGCAGCGGAGCCAGCTTGTGTATATACTATATACCGTGTACTGTGTTATATACTATATACTGTGTGTATATACTATATACCGTGTGTACAGTGTGTATATACTGTGTGTGTGACCGAGCAGCATGAGGGAGGCGGAGCCAGCGTGTGTATATAATATATACCGTGTATTGAGTGTATATACTAAACACTGTTTGTATATACTATATACCGTGTGTACACTGTGTATTTACTGTGTGTGTGACCGAGCAGCATGACTGTGCAATGCTCTGCATTCAGAACCACCTGAAATGCTCTGCCACACGCCCGCAATGCTCTGCCACGCACGCACACACAATGCTCTGCCACATGCACACACACAATGCTCTGCCACGCACGCACACACAATACTCTGCCACGCACGCACACACAATACTTTGCCATGCACGCACACACAAAATGCTCTGCACCATGCATGCACAAAATGCTCTGCCACATGCACGCACAAAATGCTCTGCCACATGCACGCACACACAATGCTCTGCCAGGCACGCACAAAATGCTCTGCCATGCACGCTGACACAATGCTCTGCCATGCACGCTGACACAATGCACTGCCACGCACACACACACAATGCACTGCCACACGCATGCGCACACAAAATGCTCTGCCACACGCACGCACAAAATGGTCTGCCCCATGCAGGCACAAAATGCTCTGCCACATGCACGCACACACAATGCTCTGCCAGGCACACACACACAATGCTCTGCCAGGCACGCACACACAATGCTCTGCCATGCACGCTGACACAATGCTCTGCCATGCACGCTGACACAATGCACTGCCACGCACACACACACAATGCACTGCCACACGCCTGCGCACACAAAATGCTCTGCCACACGCACGCACAAAATGGTCTGCCCCATGCAGGCACAAAATGCTCTGCCACATGCACGCACACACAATGCTCTGCCAGGCACACACACACAATGCTCTGCCAGGCACGCACACACAATGCTCTGCCATGCACGCTGACACAATGCTCTGCCATGCACGCTGACACAATGCACTGCCACGCACGCACACACAATGCACTGCCACACGCATGCGCACACAAAATGCTCTGCCACATGCATGCGCACACAAAATGCTCTGCCACACGCACGCACACACAATGCTCTGCCAGGCACACACACAATGCTCTGCCATGCACGCACACATAATGCTCTGCCATGCACGCACACACAATGCACTGCTACATGCACACACAAAATGCTCTGCCACATGCACGTGTCGCGGGCGGAGGAGGGGACGCCGCGCTCTCCCTACTGCTCGGGTCCGGCTGCCACTGCTGCTGCGGCCTCTGCTGCTCGGTGGCTCGAGCGATGGGCCGGATCCCGGGGACTCGAGCGGCGCTCCTCGCCCGTGAGTGAAAAGGGGATTGGGTGTTTTGGGATAGTTTATTGTCCGTGACGCCACCCACGGTTGTGGTGATTTGTTAACACCACCGCTGCTCTGTATGGGGAGCCCGGGAGTGATGATATGGAGCAGCCAGTTGTTGATGTGCCCCTCCGTGGGTAGGGGTTGTGGTGCTCCCGGGGCCCAGTGATGGGATTGGAATGGTGGACAGGCGGGTCTGGGGCCTGTGGAGGTGCAGGGGCGCAGGGGCAGCGCTGTGCCGCACGGCACGGAGGTACTCACTCAGCCAGTAAACACGACACAGTTCTCGGTAAACAAACGGCTGGTTGGACGGGTCCCTCGGACGGCTACGGTGCTGCGGCTCCCTGCAGTTAGCGATGACGGTCTCTTCCCTGCACCTATGTAAAGTCTCTTTGGTAGCGATGGGTCCCCACCGGTTACCCGCTCCCCGGCTTCAATCTGGGCCGGAGGAGCCTCTCTCTTGCCCGCAGGTGCTGGCCCTGGGAAACTGGTGCCTTGGCGGTGGCGGTGTCTCCCCTCAATGGTCGGACTGTTGCCTTCAATCGGGACTTGGTTGTTAGGAGACAGAGGTCCCCTTCACTGACGGATTTGGCAAATTATGGCGACTCCTAGCCTTGCCGGGATCCGAAAGGCCCCTGCCCTGGTGCTGACTGTTCTTCGTATACTGCTCCGGTACCGCCGGGTCACTACCCGTCCGCGGTCCTTCCAGCAACCTCCGAGCAGTCCCCCTGCAGACTATCACCGCCGTCTGCTGACCTTGCTGTCACAGTCCGGGGCACACACCCGGACCAACTTCAGGCTTTACAAACTGTTTCTTTTCACTTTACTTCAGCTTCTCTCCTAAGCTCCTCTACCACTTCACCTCCTTCTACTTTCACTTCCTAAACTCAACTGTTCTCCACTTGCTTCCTCACTCAAGCTCTGCCTGAGCTAAACTGCCTGGTTCTTCCCGCCTCCAGGGCTGTGAACTCCTCGGTGGGCGGAGCCAACCGCCTGGCCCACCCCCTGGTGTGGACATCAGCCCCTGGAGGAGGGCAACAAGGATTTTGGGTTAGCTAGGTGTACCTGCAGGGAATGTGGGGTGCATGTGGTGTTGTGACCTGTGACCCCTGGCTTGCCCAGGGCGTCACATTCCCCCTTAGCAAAACGCAGACTGTCCTCGGGCTGCCCGTCCAACACCGGTTTTATTTTCCTTTTGTTTTTTTCTGTAAAAGATAGGGAAAACGGTAACATATTTACATTTATAATTTATGGCATCATCCCACATCGGGAGGTTCAGTGCTTAAAAGTTGCAAACTTTAAAACGGTTAACGGTTACGGTCTCCGCTCTCTCCCACCCAAGTAACCTGGCCCTGATGCTGCCCCTAAAGCCCAGGCAGCACCCCTTGACCCTAGTCCAGCACAAGTTACCCGAGCGGGATCTGTCCTTCCCCTCCAGAGGGTAGCCACCGGTTCCTGTGGTGGCTGGGCCCCAGCCTGCTCTGCTGTGGGCCCTCCCTCCAACCTGCCTCTCCGGAGGCGGTAATTGCGGAAACGGTACCAGTAACTCAATTTATTTACAAGCCACTTAACGTTTGTGGTTGCCCTGCAAGTTCACGGGCTTGTCCATGAGCAGTTCCTCATGCAAACTTTCAAACGGTCCCCACGGGGACAACGGTGCCGGCAACGGCCGGTTTCCAAATCACAGTTTGCAGACAATCAGGTTACTGTTCGGTTATCAATTTCTCATTTTTCGTCAAACTTTCAAACAAACACACTTAAAACACACCTGTTTTCTTTCCCCTCCCCCTTTTAAAGAACGGTTTCCCTGTACCTAAGTGGGGGCCTACCTAGGTTGGGACGGGTGGACCTCCGGGGTCCGGTGTCAGTGAGGCTAGGCAGTGGGGCAGAGGGAACAATCGGTTCCTCCTCCCGGCTATCGTGTGGGGCAGGCGGAGGCATAGGGGAGCTGGGCACAGGTTCATCCCTGGGCACTGGCACTAGTTCTGGCTCACGGTTGACCGCTTCCACCACTTCTTCATCCACAGGTTGTGGGAACAGTATCACTGGAAGAATCACCGCGCCGTTCTGTGTAGGCCAGTCTGCTGGGAAGTCACCCATCACAGTGTGGATCACCTCTTTTGCCTTCTCTGCTGGTGGAGGAGCTGGTACTTCAGCCATCGCCCTCAATGCTGGTGGGCACCTTTTCAGATGGTCCCGGGAAACCGTGGCCAAGGTGCCCCCTTGGTCACGACTGATCTGGTAGGCCTTTCCATCTTCCCATCCTGTGGGTTGGATGACGTATGGGATTTGTTCCCATTGATCATCCAGCTTCTGGGTTTTTTTCTTCCGCTTTAACACCACATCTCCAGGCTGGAAAGGGCCCGCAGACGCTTTCTGATTGAAGCGCTGCTCCTGTTGTTCTCGACTCCGACTTAGGTTCTTCTCCACATACTCCTGAATCTGTCGGTACTGCACCCTCCGCCGGGTGTCCCATTCAGCCGTTGAGGGGAGTGTCTCTGGGGCTTCCAGTCCCATTTCCAGGTCCACCGGCAGTCGGCCAGGCCGAGCCCTCATCAGATACGCTGGGGTGCACTTCGTTGAGCTAGACGGGATATTGTTGTACATATCGACCAAGTCAGGCAGGTTCCGCTCCTCCAACGGCAACGTTTTGAGGAGGCCAAGGACCAGATGGTTCATCTTCTCACACATACCGTTGTTCTGGGCATGGTAAGGTGTGGTCCGGATCTTCTTGCAGCCGTACAGCTGACAGAACTCCTGGAACAGCTCCGCCTCAAAGGCTGGACCTTGGTCGGTAAGCACCTTCTCAGGGTATCCATGGGGTCGACAGAAGTAAGCTTGGAACGCTCTAGCGGCGGTACGGCCGGTTAAGTCCTTGACCGGGACAACCACCAGGAACCGAGAGTAATGATCTACTATGGTCAGAGCGTAAGTGTACCCACTTCGGCTGGGGGTGAGCTTTACATGGTCCAAGGCGACCAGCTCCAGCGGTTGGTGTGTAACGATCGGGCGTAGGGGAGCCTTCTGGCTGGCTTCATCCTTCCTCCTCAACGTACAAGGACCGCACTCTCGACACCAGGCCTCTACCGACTCCCGCATCCCACTCCAATAGAACCGCTCCATCAACAGCATCTCCAGCTTCTTCCACCCGAAGTGGCCGGCACCATCATGGTACGCCTTGCCCTGCAGAACAGTGGGTACATCAGCTAGGGGAATAACCAACTGGTGGATTTTCTCATGGGTCTTCGGGTTGATCAGCTCACGGTACAACCTCCCCTGATGTAGACACAGCCGGGTCCGTTCCTTCCACAAGCGTTGGGCTTCAGCTGGGGCGGCAGGGTCCATCCCAGCAGCGCCTTGCAGCGGGCGCCTGATTTTGAGCTTCCTGCCACTCCTGACTGTGCAGCGGATCCAGGTTCACCCGTTGTTGGTGGACATGTACCTTCTCAGTTGGTGGCCGGTGGCATGCAGGCAACTCGATCTCCTCGAGGTCATCATCCTCGCACCCACCTTCTGACAAGTTGGGCATCCGAGAGAGGGCATCAGCATTAATGTTGACACGACCGGCCCTGTATTTGATGGTGAAGTCATAGTTGGCTAGTCTGGCCACCCACCGCTGCTCCAACGCGCCCAGCTTGGCCGTGTCCAGGTGAGTCAACGGATTGTTATCCGTGAAGGCGGTGAACTTGGCTGCGGCCAAGTAGTGGCGGAACCGCTCGGTGATAGCCCACACCAGTGCCAGGAGCTCGAGCTTGAAGGAGCTGTAGTTCTCAGGGTTCCTTTCAGTCGGCCGGAGTTTTCGACTAGCATATGCAATCACCTTCTCCTTTCCTTCCTGGACCTGGGACAGGACTGCCCCCCAAACCCACATTGCTGGCGTCTGTGTAGAGGATGAATGGGCAGCCGTAGTCAGGGTACGCTAGGACCTCTTCTCCAGTCAAGGCCGCTTTCAGCTGACGGAAGGATTCCTCATGCCTGTCCTCCCACACCAGTGGGGCTCCGATGGGTCTACCACCTTTGGTCTGTCCCACAAGGAGGTCTTGCATGGGAGCAACCATCTTCGTGTACCCCTTGATGAAGCGCCGGTAGTATCCCACCAGACCCAAAAACTGCCTTACTTCCCTCACGGTGGTTGGTCTTGGCCAGTCCCGGATGGCAGTGATCTTCTCAGGGTCGGGGGCGACACCTTCCGCACTCACCACATGCCCCAGGTATTGCATTCTGGGTTTCAGCAGGTGGCACTTGGAGGGCTTCAACTTCATCCCGTATTTGGCAAGGGACGCGAACACCTCGGCTAGGTGCTCCAGATGGGCTTCATACGTCTGAGAGTACACAATCACATCATCCAGGTATAACAGGACGGTCTCGAAGTTCAGATGTCCCAGACAGCACTCCATCAGCCGTTGGAAGGTTCCAGGGGCATTGCACAGCCCAAACGGCATACTATTGAATTCACAGAGCCCCATTGGGGTGGTGAAAGCGGTTTTCTCCCGGTCTTCCGGGGCCACTGCCACTTGCCAGTACCCACTGGTGAGGTCAAGGGTAGAGAAGTAATTTGCGGTTCTCAGTGCGGCCAAAGACTCTTCAATACGGGGCAGTGGGTAGGCATCTTTATGTGTTATCTGATTAATCTTCCGGTAGTCCACACACATCCGCATGGTACCATCCTTCTTCTTGACCAGTACCAACGGAGCGGCCCAGGGACTACAGCTGTCCCGAATAACCCCTGCCTCCTTCATATTCCTCAACATATCTTTGGCACACTGGTAATGCGCAGGGGGAATAGGCCTGAACCTCTCTTTGATAGGGGGGTGTTCACCGGTGGAGATGTGGTGTTGGACCCCTTTGATCTGCCCAAAGTCTAGTGGATGTTTGCTGAAAACCTGTTCATACTCCCGCACCACCCTGTATACCCCTGCTTTGTGATGTGTAGGGGTATCATCAGTGCCCACGTGTAGCTGTTGGTGCCACTCATTTACCTCCCCATGAGGCGGGGGAGTGCTGGTAGTAGGTGGGGAGACTGAGGGAATGGCCTCGTGGATGGTGTGGGGATCCAGGGTGAGCAGCTTGGCAATGGTGGCATACCGGGGAAGCCTGACTTCTTCCTCCCCACAGTTCAGCACCCTCACGGGCACTCTCCCCTTCTTTACGTCTACCACCCCTCGGGCGTCCATTCCAGTGGGCCAGTGCTCGGAGGGTATGGGCTCCATCATGGCAGGGTAGTCACGCCCCTGAGGCCCTACACCAAATCATCATCTCACTCCTAGGGGGCACAATCAACGGAGCAACATCCATCACTCTCACTCCACCAATCTCTCCTCCTGTTGAGTTTACATGCTGGCGGTACATCAAGGCTCGGATCTCACGCTGCACAGCTCTCTGTCGGCTCCCCGCCGCCGTGGCGGCCAGCTGTTGCAGTAGCGCCAACACATCACCCATACAGTGCTCCATCACATTGGTTCCTAGCACTATCTTCGGGTTATGATCACTGGGTTCATTCATGATCACAATCATACCCTGGTGTTGCAGTTCAGCTTGCCCCACTGTCATAGCCACCTGTTTATACCCCACTTGGGTCAATGGGAGTCCATTAGCAGCAATTAGCGTTATACTAGTATCTGGGGGTGCCAGCTCGTCTATCCCCCAATACCGCTGGTACAATGTGTATGGTATGGTGGTTACCTGTGATCCAGTGTCCAAGAGAGCCATCACCGGTATGCCGTCCACAGCCACGGGGATGATGGGCCGGGCCCCGATATACCGGTCCCGCCAGTCTGGGGGGCCACGGGGTTCTACTCCTGAGGACTGGCCCGGGGCCCCAGGGGTTGCTCGTTTAATGGGCACTGTCGGAAGTAATGCCCAGGCTTACGGCACTTGTAGCAGGTTGGAGGTCTGCTCCGCGGGTTGTTAGCACATCTCCGCTGCATCCAGGGGACATCCTCAGGGATGTCGGCAAGCTGTATCTGTGCTGGAGGCTGAGATCTGGTCAAAGGTTGGAGTGCAGCAAGAATCTTGGCGAGGTCTCCGTCCATGCGACGGACCTGGGCTGCCAGTTCCTCCATCGTGCTGCTTGGGGCTGTAGGTATTGGAGAGGTTGGTAGGGCAGGGGCCACCACAACGGGGGCCATCTCAATGGGCCACGGGGCTGGCTCCAAGATTTCTGAAGCTGGGGGCTGCAGTGCCTTAATGGCCCGTTCCTTCAACACGGCAAAGTCCACATCAGGGTGTTCTAGGGCCCAGAGCCGGAGTTGTTTGCGATCCTCAGGGGATCTCATCCCCTGCACAAATTGCTCTACTAACATCTTGTTGCTGTCCGCCTCATTGATAGGCTTCACCCGCTTTAGCGTGCGGAGGGCGGTTTGCAGACGTAAAGCATAGTCCCGAATGCTATCCACAGCCCGTTGCCGGCACTGGTAAAACTGCATCCTCAGCTCAGCTTCAGTCCGGGTCTCAAAGGCAGTCTGTAGCTTCTCAAAGATGGTGGCTACAGAGAGCCGGTCCCCCTCGGCCCAGGTCTCCGCTTCCTGCTCAGCCGCACCGGTTAACTGGCCCAGCACTACCGCTGCACGTTGCTTATCGGTCAGGGGGTACAGTTCTAGCAACAGGTTCAGCTTTTTCCGGAAGACCTGTAAAGCATCAGGTTTCCCGTCATACTGCGGTAGCCAGGTAGCTCCGGGCGCATAGGGCAAGGAGAACGGCATCACCTGAGCGAGCGCGGGGGCCGCGGCACCTCCCGCCAGCGCGGCCGGGACCTGGGCAGGCCCATTCCCATCCACGGGTGCCACTGCGGCTGCGACCACCGCTCCTCCAGAGGCTCCGTCGGGCGCAGACATCTTGTTTCCGTCCCCCTTAGCCTCTTTCCGGCCCCTCCTCTATCGGGGTGGGGTTTTGGCCTCTGCTACTCAAGAAGACGCTCGAGCGGGAACTTTTCGCGCCAAAGATGGCAACTTCCGAAATTTTCCGGCCGGACATTTCCGGCGGTCACAAGGCGCACCTCTACCCAACGGCAGAGCGGTAAGATCCTGTTCGTGACGCCAAGTTGTCGCGGGCGGAGGAGGGGACGCCGCGCTCTCCCTACTGCTCGGGTTCGGCTGCCGCTGCTGCTGCGGCCTCTGCTGCTCGGTGGCTCGAGCGATGGGCCGGATCCCAGGGACTCGAGCGGCGCTCCTCGCCCGTGAGCGGAAAGGGGATTGGGTGTTTTGGGATAGTTTATTGTCCGTGACACCACCCACGGTTGTGGTGATTTGTTAACACCACCGCTGCTCTGTATGGGGAGCCCGGGAGTGATGATATGGAGCAGCCAGTTGTTGATGTGCCCCTCCGTGGGTAGGGGTTGTGGTGCTCCCGGGGCCCAGTGATGGGATTGGAATGGTGGACAGGCGGGTCGGGGCCTGTGGAGGTTCAGGGGCAGCGCTGTGCCACACGGCACGGAGGTACTCACTCAGCCAGTAAACACGACTGTCAGGTTTCCAGGTTTTCCAGTTCTCTTTTGAATGAGCTTGCCCTCAGTTAACATGGAGTTTAAGGTTCTGTTGCCCTACTTCCTGTCCAGCTGCTTAAAAGGCCGCCTCTCAGCCCAGTCCAGTGCCTGAGTATACTGCTTGCTGTGTGCTCCTGCTTTGCTGTTTCTACTTCCTGATTGCCTTGGATTCTCCTGAAACTCTACCGACCGACTCTGGACCATACCCGGTTTTCTTCAAGCTGTGCCCGGACTCCGTCTGCCGTCTTTGATCAGCACTCTGCCCGGTTCGTAACCACTCTGGACAATCATCCCGTACGGACACTCCTGGACTATACCACTTGCCCCTTGTGTACCGGCTGCCGCACATTTAGGCCTTCCAGGGTTGATTGCCGGACAGTCCCTGTACAGGGGTTCGCTCTGGTGGTCTCCCTGGGGGAGTCCGGTGCGTGGCCCCGGGAATCCCCTTCGCTCCGTTTTGTGTGTTGTTTTACTGTGTTTATTCCCGTTGTGTATCTACCGTGGTGACATATTATATAACATCTTGTACCAAGAACTCGTCTCTGTTGTCATTGCCCTAACGCAATCGAAATCCTCAGAACATACAGTAGTATTACATTATACTCAGGCCATAAGAGGATTTCGCTGGGGCAATGACTGAGACACGAGTAGATCAGCTCTTTTCCATGATCAACTCCTTGCAGCAGGAGATGGAGGCGGTGCAAACTAAACTCAGAGATGTGGAGGCACAGCTGGGCCATGATCACCAGGTACTGGGTCCGGCTATTCAGGATTTGCAAGTCAGAGTGGAGGCTCAGGAAGCCGTCCCCACTACGTCCGTATCAGCTGCCGGTATGCCTAGGTTACCCCCATTCCGTTTCAATGGTGATCGTAGTCAGTTTCGTGGATTTGTGAACCAATGTATACTGTTTTTTGATGTACATGCTGATTATTACCGTTCTGACCGGTCCAAAGTGTTATGTATAATCATGTTATTAACCTCACGAGCACTGGCTTGGGCTAATCCTATGATAGAGAATCGGGACATCCGTTTAAATCACCTGGATGACTTTCTGAACGCAATGGCGCAAATGTTTGATGATCCGAATCGCCGTGCTACCGCTGAATCGGCTCTCCTTTCCTTACGTCAGGGAAAGCGTTCTGTCGTTGAATACGCCACTGAGTTCAAGAGGTTAGTGGTAGACACCGACTGGGGAAACAATGCATTATTGTCTGTATTCAGAAAAGGTTTGTCCAGTACCATCAAGGACGAGTTAGCTCGTTCCGAATCTCCAGGGGATTTTGAACTGTTTCTCCAGCACTGTGTGCGTATTGATACCCGCTTGACGGAGCGTAGACAGGAAAAATGGGCAGCTGTAAACCGTGTAAACAACTTTGCGTTTCCTTCTAGAGAACCCGCTCTCAGGACACCACGGGAGGCCGAGGACGTTCCTATGCAAGTGGACTCTCTGCAAAAGCGAGAGACCAACGAACGTCGCGAACACCGGCTCCGTGAGCGTTTGTGTTTCTATTGCGGTCAATCGGATCATTTCTTGATCGACTGCCCGAAACGTCCGAATCGCCCAAATAAGGTATTGGCAGCCATGGCAGAGTGTGACAACACGGACGCAGAGTCCGATATCTCTGAGGCAAGTGGGCACTTGGATGCGGTATTTCCCTTGACTGTAATGTCAACCTCACCGAAGGACTCAGAAGGGAAATATACCCATTGCTCGCTCCCCATTCAGATCCGGTGGGAGGGGCATCTAATACCTACCTCTGCAATGATAGATTCTGGGGCAGGGGGAAATTTCATGGACTCCTCTTTTGCCAGGAAACACGGTATCCGGACTCAGCAAAGATCCTCACCGGTTACCATGGAGACGGTAGACGGATCTCCGTTAAGCTCTGGACCAGTGGATCAGGAAACAGTACCGCTAGAATGCGTGATGAAGCCAGGTCAGCAGGAGACCCTTGTTTTCATGATAATTTCTTCTCCTCATTTTCCGATTATTTTAGGTATTCCGTGGCTACGGTCTACGAATCCGGTCATCGATTGGGAAACTAAGGAAATAACCTTCCCACCGCAGAGTGGTCCGACCATTAGTCCAACTGTTCCGGTTCCAGTAACACCGAATGCGGAGGGCACTGTACAGGTACCTGTTCTACCCCCGGTTTATGATGACTTTGCTGACATATGCGACAAAAGAAAAGCCGATCGGCTTCCCCCGCATAGACCGTATGATTGCCCCATAGACTTACTTCCAGGGGCGGAGATTCCGTTTGGCCATGTCTACCCGTTGGCGGCACCTGAGCTAGAAGCACTAAAAGAATACATTGATGAGAGCCTAGCCAAGGGATTTATTCGCCCGTCTACCTCACCAGCAGGGGCACCCATCTTTTTCGTGAAAAAGAAAGAGGGGACTCTGAGACCCTGTATTGACTACCGGGAACTGAATAAAATAACCATCCGGAACCGGTATCCGTTACCGTTGATTCCTGAGCTATTGGAGAGGGTCCAACAGGCAAAAATATTCACCAAATTGGATCTCCGTGGGGCATATAATCTACTTCGCATACGTCCCGGAGACGAGTGGAAGACCGCGTTCCGATGTCGGTATGGACATTTTGAGTACCTAGTGATGCCTTTTGGACTTTGTAACGCTCCCGCGGCTTTCCAACATCTAGTTAACGATATTTTTAGGGATATCATGGACCAATTCATGGTGATTTATCTGGACGATATCCTAATCTTTTCTGATTCCTTACAGGAACACCAGGAGCACGTCAAGACCGTACTTACCCGGCTGAGGGAAAATCACCTGTACATTAAACTGGAGAAATGCGAATTCCATTGCTCACAGATACAATTCTTAGGGTATGTCATCTCTCCTCAGGGACTGAACATGGAGTCTGGCAAGATACAAGCAATTCTGGACTGGCCGGAACCGGGTAACGTCAAAGAGGTACAACGCTTTGTCGGTTTTGCCAACTTTTACCGACGTTTTATCCGTAATTTTTCAGAGATCGTTCGTCCCATCACTCTGTTAACCAAGAAAGGACAGAAGTTTGTGTGGTCCGCCCAGGCCCAGGAAGCCTTCCATCGTCTCAAGGTTTGTTTTACCTCAGCGCCTATATTGGTACATCCGAATCCCGCACTTCCCTTTATCGTGGAAGTCGACGCTTCCGACTACGCATTAGGGGCCATCCTTTCTCAAAGGACTGGGGACAAGAGTCTCTTACATCCGTGTGCTTTCTTTTCCCGCCGGTTGTCCCCTGCAGAAAGGAACTATGACATTGCGGACAAGGAATTGTTAGCGATTATTTCCGCTTTCAAGGAATGGAGACACCACTTACAGGGAGCCGCGCAGCAAGTGATAGTACTCACAGATCATCGTAATCTGGAATTTCTTAAGTCTGCCAGGTGCCTGTCTCCACGGCAAGCCCGTTGGAGCCTATTTCTTAACCAATTCAATTTTGTCGTTACATACCGTCCAGGTTCACGTAATGGGAAAGCCGATGCCTTGTCCCGAATCCACGCCGTGGACTCCGTGCCTGGAACCCCGTCTCAGACCGTGTTATCGGATGCCAATTTCGTTGGAGTAATCCAGGACCAGGACTTGTGGAAGGACATCAAGCTGGCCTATGATGGTGACGTATTTCTTGCTGCCCCCCCGAATGATGTAACTCTTGTTCTTCGGAATGGTGTGTGGTTGAGAGAGCGACGCATTTATGTCCCGGAGGCCGTAAGACTTCGGGTTCTCAAGTTGGTCCATGACTCCGTGTTGGCTGGTCATAGGGGGGTACAGAAGACGCAGGAATTTCTGAGCCGTTTTTTCTGGTGGCCTACCTGTCTAAAGGATGTAAAGGACTATGTCCACTCATGCATGGTTTGTGCCCGGTGCAAGGTCCCTCGTGTGGCTCCTACGGGACTCCTCCAACCGTTACCCGTGCCATCTCGCCCTTGGGGGTCTATCTCCATGGATTTTATTGTGGAGTTGCCAGTCTCAGGCGGGCACAATACCATCTTAGTGGTGGTGGATCGATTGACTAAAGCTGCTCACTTCATTCCGTGTACCGGTCTTCCCTCAGCCGCAGAGACAGTGGATTTGGTTATCCAGAACGTATTCCGATTGCATGGGGTACCAGACGAGATCATCTCTGACCGGGGCGTGCAGTTCACGTCTAGGTTCTGGAAGGGCTTTTGTACGGCACTCCAGATTGATGTCTGTTTGTCTTCTGCATACCATCCTCAGACAAATGGGCAAACCGAACGGACGAATCAAACCCTGGAACAATACCTTCGATGTTATGTCAGCCATCTCCAAGACGATTGGTTGAAGATGCTTCCGTTGGCGGAGTTCTCCTATAACAACACTCAGAGCAGCTCCACTAAGGTAACGCCCTTTTTTGCTAACTTGGGTTATCATCCGAATGTTTTGCCTAGGTCACCGGTTGCGGTTTCGGTGCCGGCGGTGGAGGACAGATTGACAGAGCTTCGACAGAATCTGGAGGTTCTAAAGGACACTGTGGCTACGGCCCAGGAGCGTTACAAGAGGTCGGCAGACACTCACCGGAAACCGGCACCCATGTACAAGGTAGGGGACTCTGTATGGTTATCCACCAAAAACCTGAGATTGGGTGTTCCTTCGCAGAAGCTGGGACAAAAATTCATCGGTCCGTTTAAGATCACCGGGATCGTGAGCCCTGTGGCCTGTCGGCTACGGTTGCCGCACCATCTAAAGGTACACCCGGTCTTTCATGTGTCTCTCCTCAAACCTGTCTCCCCTAATACGTTTCGTGGTCGTGTTGTGCCTCCTCCTCCGCCTGTGATGGTCGACGGCGAGGAGCAGTTCGTGGTTGAGGACATTATTGACTCCCGGCTCCATCGTCGTCGGCTTCAATATCTGGTACGTTGGCAGGGGTACGCCCCCGAGGACGATTCCTGGGAACCGGTGGGTAACATTCGGGCACCCCGGAAGATCGCTCAGTTTCATCGACGGTTCCCGGACAAGCCGGGCCCTGATCCGTCCTGAGGCCGTCTCTGGGGGGGGGGGAGTAATGTCAGGTTTCCAGGTTTTCCAGTTCTCTTTTGAATGAGCTTGCCCTCAGTTAACATGGAGTTTAAGGTTCTGTTGCCCTACTTCCTGTCCAGCTGCTTAAAAGGCCGCCTCTCAGCCCAGTCCAGTGCCTGAGTATACTGCTTGCTGTGTGCTCCTGCTTTGCTGTTTCTACTTCCTGATTGCCTTGGATTCTCCTGAAACTCTACCGACCGACTCTGGACCATACCCGGTTTTCTTCAAGCTGTGCCCGGACTCCGTCTGCCGTCTTTGATCAGCACTCTGCCCGGTTCGTAACCACTCTGGACAATCATCCCGTACGGACACTCCTGGACTATACCACTTGCCCCTTGTGTACCGGCTGCCGCACATTTAGGCCTTCCGGGGTTGATTGCCGGACAGTCCCTGTACAGGGGTTCGCTCTGGTGGTCTCCCTGGGGGAGTCCGGTGCGTGGCCCCGGGAATCCCCTTCGCTCCGTTTTGTGTGTTGTTTTACTGTGTTTATTCCTGTTGTGTATCTACCGTGGTGACATATTATATAACATCTTGTACCAAGAACTCGTCTCTGTTGTCATTGCCCTAACGCAATCGAAATCCTCAGAACATACAGTAGTATTACAACGACACAGTTCTCGGTAAACAAATGGCTGGTTGGACGGGTCCCTCGGACGACTACGGTGCTGCGGCTCCCTGCAGTTAGCGATGACGGTCTCTTCCCTGCACCTATGTAAAGTCTCTTTGGTAGCGATGGGTCCCCACCGGTTACCCGCTCCCCGGCTTCAATCTGGGCCGGAGGAGCCTCTCTCTTGCCCGCAGGCGCTGGCCCTGGGAAACTGGTGCCTTGGCGGTGGCGGTGTCTCCCCTCAATGGTCGGACTGTTGCCTTCAATCGGGACTTGGTTGTTAGGAGACAGAGGTCCCCTTCACTGACGGATTTGGCAAATTATGGCGACTCCTAGCCTTGCCGTGATCCGAAAGGCCCCTGCCCTGGTGCTGACTGTTCTTCGTATACTGCTCCGGTACCGCCGGGTCACTACCCGTCCGCGGTCCTTCCAGCAACCTCCGAGCAGTCCCCCTGCAGACTATCACCGCCGTCTGCTGACCTTGCTGTCACAGTCCGGGGCACACACCCGGACCAACTTCAGGCTTTACAAACTGTTTCTTTTCACTTTACTTCAGCTTCTCTCCTAAGCTCCTCTACCACTTCACCTCCTACTTTCACTTCCTAAACTCAACTGTTCTCCACTTGCTTCCTCACTCAAGCTCTGCCTGAGCTAAACTGCCTGGTTCTTCCCGCCTCCAGGGCTGTGAACTCCTCGGTGGGCGGAGCCAACTGCCTGGCCCACCCCCTGGTGTGGACATCAGCCCCTGGAGGAGGGCAACAAGGATTTTGGGTTAGCTAGGTGTACCTGCAGGGAATGTGGGGTGCATGTGGTGTTGTGACCTGTGACCCCTGGCTTGCCCAGGGCGTCACACACGCACATAATGCTCTGCCACATGCACGCACACACAATGCTCTGCCAGGCACGCACACACAATGCTCTGCCAGGCACGCACACACAATGCTCTGCCAGGCACGCACACACAATGCTCTGCCAGGCACGCTGACACAATGCTCTGCCAGGCACGCTGACACAATGCTCTGCCAGGCACGCTGACACAATGCTCTGCCATGCACACTGACACAATGCACTGCCACGCACGCACACACAATGCACTGCCACTCGCATGTGCACACAAAATGCTCTGCCACACGTAGGCACAAAATGCTCTGCCCCATCCACGCACAAAATGCTCTGCCACATGCACGCACACACAATGCTCTGCCAGGCATGCACAAAATGCTCTGCCACATGCACACACACAATGCTCTGCCATGCATGCTGACACAATGCTCTGCCACGCACGTGTCGCGGGCGGAGGAGGGGACGCCGCGCTCTCCCTACTGCTCGGGTCCGGCTGCCGCTGCTGCTGCTCGGTGGCTCGAGCGATGGGCCAGATCCCGGGGACTCGAGCGGCGCTCCTCGCCCGTGAGTGAAAGGGGATTGGGTTTTGGGATAGTCTATTGTCCGTGACGCCACCCACGGTTGTGGTGATTTGTTGACACCACCGCTGCTCTGTATGGGGATCCCGGGAAGGATGGTATGGAGCAGCCAGTTGTTGTGTTGCCCCTCCGTGGGTAGGGGTTGGTGATCCCGGGGCCCAGTGATGAGGTGGGTGAAGCAGGGCTTGGTGGGTGCAGGGATGCGGGGGCAGCGCTGTGCCTTGCGGCACTGTGGTACTCACTCAGCCTGAGACGATGACACAGTTTTCGGTAAAACACACGGCTGGAAAGACGGTTCCCACGGACGGCTGCACTTGCTTTCCCCAGTAGGTGACGGTGACGGTCCCTCTGTCCTGCACCTATGATGATAATGGTTGCGATGGGTTCCCACCGGTAACCCGCTCCCCGGCTTGGATATGGGCCGGAGGAGCCCTACTTTGCCCGCAGGCGCTGGCCCTGAGAAACTGGTGCCCTGGCGGTGGCGGTATCTCTCCGTTACGGTTGGACTGTTGCCTTGAATCGGGACTTGGTTGTTAGGAGACAGACGTCCCCTTCACTGACGGATTTGGCAAATTATGGCGACTCCTAGCCTTGCCGGGATCCGAAAGGCCCCTGCCCTGGTGCTGACTGTTCTTCGTATACTGCTCCAGACCGCCGGGCCACCACCCGTCCGCGGTCCTTCCAGCAACCTCCGAGCAGTCCCCCTGCAGACTATCACCGTCGTCTGCTGACCTTGCTGTCACTGTCCGGGGCACACACCCGGACCAACTTCAGGCTTTACTACTCTCACTTTTCACTTTACTTCAGCTTTTCTCTTTAGCTCCACTACCACTTCACTTCCTTCTACTTTCACTTCCTTTTCTTAACTGCCTGTTTCTTCCCGCCTCCAGGGCTGTGAACTCCTCGGTGGGTGGAGCCAACCACCTGGCCCACCCCCTGGTGTGAACATCAGCCCCTAGAGGAAAGCAACAAGGATTTTGGGTTAGCCTTGGTGTTCCTAACTCGGGTGTAGGGTGTGGTGGTGCTGTGACCTGTGACCCCTGGCTTGCCCAGGGCGTCACATTCCCCCTTAGCAAAATGCAGACTGTCCGCGGGCTGCCCGTCCAACACCGGTTTTATTTTCTGAAAAATATATAAAAAGGGTAAAACGGTAATATAACAATTCATGACATCATCCCACATCGGGAGGCACATTTCTTAAACGTTGCTAACGGTTTACGGTTACGGTCTCCGCTCTCTCCCACTCAAGCAACCTGGCCCTGATGCTGCCCCTAAAGCCCAGGAAGCACCCCTTTACCCCAGTCCTGCACCAAGTCACCCGAGCGGGATCTGTCCTTCCCCCTCCAGAGGGTAGCCACCGGTTCCTGTGGTGGCTGGGCCCCAGCCTGCTCTGCTGTGGGCCCTCCCTCCAACCTGCCTCTCCGGAGGCGGTAATTGCGGAAATGGTAACGGTAGAACAACTTATTTACATGCCACTAACGTCTGTGGTTGCCCTGCAAGTCCATGGAAAGTTCTCCATGCAAAACTTTTTAAACGGTCCCCACGGGGACAACGGTGCCGGCAACTGCCGGTTTTCTCACAATCACGGTGAATTAGGTGAAGCTTTGGTAATTAATTTCTCATTTTTAAACTTTCAAACAAAACTCAGACAATCTCCTTTCCCCCCCCCTTTTTTAAAGGACGGTCTCCCTGTACCTAAGTGGGGGTCTAACTAGGTTGGGACAGGTGGACCTCCGGGGTCCGGTGTCAGTGGGGCTAGGCAGTGGGGCAGAGGGAACAATCGGTTCCTCCTCCCGGCTATCGTGCAGGACAGGCGGAGGCATAGGGGAACTGGACACAGGTTCATCCCTGGGCACTGGCACTGGTTCTGGCTCACGGTTGACCACTTCCACCACTTCTTCATCCACAGGTTGTGGGAACGGTATCACTGGAAGAATCACCGTGCCGTTCTGTGTAGGCCAGTCTGCTGGGAAGTCACCCATCACAGTGTGGATCACTTCTTTTGCCTTCTCTGCTGGTGGAGGGGCTGGTACTTCTGCCATCGCCCTTAATGCTGGTGGGCACCTTTTCAGATGGTCCCGGGAAACTGTGGCCAAAGTGCCTCCCTGGTCACGACTGATTTGGTAGGCCTTCCCATCTTCCCATCCTGTGGGCTGTATGACGTACGGGTTCTGTTCCCATTGATCATCCAGCTTGTGGGTTCTCCTCTTCCGCTTCAGTACGACATCTCCTGGCTGAAAAGGCCCAGCAGACGCCTTTTGATTAAAGCGCTGCTCCTGCAGTTCCCGACTCCGACTTAAGTTCTTCTCGACATATTCTTGAATCTGCCAGTATTGTGCTCTCCGCCGAGTTTCCCATTCAGCTGTCGAAGGGAGTGCTTCTGGGGCCTCCAATCCCATTTCCAGGCGGCCGGGGCGAGCCCTCAACAGATATGCTGGGGTGCACTTTGTGGAGCTGGACGGGATATGGTTGTACATATCGACCAAGTCGGGTAGCTTTTCCGGCCACAGGTTCCGCTCTTCCAGCTGTAACGTCTTGAGGAGTCCCAGGACCAAGTGGTTCATCTTCTCACACATGCCGTTGGTCTGGGCATGGTAAGGGGTGGTCCGGATCTTCTTACAGCCGTACAACTGGCAGAACTCATGGAACACCTCCGCTTCAAAAGCCGGGCCTTGGTCAGTAAGCACCTTTTCTGGATATCCATGTGGTCGGCAGAAATAAGCCTGGAACGCTCGAGCGGCAGTTCGGCCAGTTAGGTCCTTGACGGGGACAACCACCATGAATCTTGAATAGTGGTCTACGATGGTCAACGCGTAGGCGTACCCACTTCGGCTGGGGGTGAGCTTGACATGGTCTAGGGCGACCAGTTCCAGCGGCTGATGTGTGATGATCGGGTGTAGGGGCGCCCTCTGGCTGGCCTCGTCCTTCCTCCTCAGCGTACAAGGACCACACTCTCGGCACCAGGCTTCTACCGACTCCCGCATCCCACTCCAGTAGAACCGCTCTCTCAACAGCATCTCCAGCTTCTTCCACCCGAAGTGTCCGGCACCATCATGGTATGCCCGCAAAACAGTAGCCACTTCAGCTTGGGGAATAACCAACTGGCAGATTTTCTCATGAGTTTTCGGGTTGATCAGCTCACGGTACAGCTTCCCTTGATGTAGATACAGCCGTTTCCGTTCCTTCCACAAGCGCTGGGCTTCAGCCGGGGCGGCAGGGTGCATCCCAACAGCACCTTGTTCCACCAGGGTCTTGACGAGGCGGACAGCCGGTGCCTGGTTTTGAGCTTCCTGACACTCTTGACTGGCCGTGGGTCCAGGTCCACCCGTTGTTGATGTACCTGTACCTTCTCAGTTGGTGGCTGGTGAAATGCAGGCAACTCGATCTCCTCGAGGTCGTCATCCTCGCACCCTTCTTCTGACAAATGGGGCATTAATTAATTAGAGTGCATCAGCATTAATGTTGACACGACCAGCTCGGTACTTGATGGTGAAGGCATAGTTGGCTAGCCGGGCCACCCACCGCTGCTCTAACGTGCCCAACTTGGCCGTGTCCAGGTGAGTCAACGGATTGTTGTCCGTAAAAGCGGTGAATTTTGCGGCAGCCAAGTAGTGGCGGAACCGCTCGGTGATAGCCCATACCAATGCCAGGAGCTCGAGCTTGAAGGAGCTGTAGTTCTCGGGGTTCCTTTCAGTTGGCCTAAGCTTCCGGCTAGCATAAGCTATCACTTTCTCCTTCCCATCCTGGACCTGGGACAGGACTGCTCCCAGTCCCACATTGCTGGCGTCAGTATAAAGGATGAATGGGCAGCCATAGTCAGGATATGCTAGGACTTCTTCCCCAGTCAAGGCCGCCTTGAGCTGGCAGAAGGATTCTTCATGCTTTTCCTCCCACACCAGTGGGACCCCTAGGGGTCTGCCACCTTTGGTCTGTCCCACGAGGAGATCTTGCATGGGAGCAGCCATCTTCGTGTACCCTTTGATAAAGCGCCGGTAGTACCCCACCAGACCCAGAAACTGCCTTACTTCCCTCACTGTGGTTGGTCTCGGCCAGCCTTGGATGGCAGTGATCTTCTCAGGGTCGGGGGCGACACCTTCTGCACTTACCACGTGCCCCAGGTATTGCACCCTGGGTTTCAGCAGGTGACACTTAGAAGGCTTCAATTTCATCCCGTATTTGGCAAGGGACGCGAACACCTCGGCCAGGTGCTCCAGATGGGCTTCATACGTCTGAGAGTACACAATCACATCATCCAAATACAATAGGACGGTCTCGAAGTTTAGGTGTCCCAGACAGCACTCCATCAGCCGTTGGAAGGTTCCTGGCGTGTTGCACAGCCCGAACGGCATACTATTGAATTCACAGAGCCCCATCGGAGTGGTGAAGGCGGTTTTCTCCCGGTCCTCCGGTGCCACTGCCACTTGCCAATATCCGCTGGTGAGGTCAAGGATAGAGAAGTAATTTGCAGTTCTCAGTGCGGCCAAAGACTCTTCAATACGAGGCAGTGGGTAGGCATCTTTATGGGTTATCTGATTAATCTTCCGGTAGTCCACGCACATCCGCATGGTACCATCCTTCTTCTTGACCAGCACCAACGGAGCGGCCCAGGGACTACAGCTGTCCCGAATAACCCCTGCCTCCTTCATATTCCTCAACATATCTTTGGCACACTGGTAATGTGCAGGGGGAATAGGCCTGTACCTCTCTTTGATAGGGGGGTGTTCCCCGGTGGGGATATGGTGTTGGACCCCCTTGATCTGCCCAAAGTCTAGTGGATGTTTGCTGAAAACCTGTTCATACTCCTGCACCACCCTGTACACCCCTGCTTTGTGATGTGTAGGGGTATCATCAGTGCCCACGTGTAGCTGTTGGTGCCACTCATTTACCTCCTCTTGAGGCGGGGAAGTGCTGGTAGTAGGTGGGGAGACTGAGGGACTGGCTTCGTGAATGGTGTGGGGATCCAGGGTGAGTAGCTTGGCAATGGTGGCATACCGGGGAAGCCTGACTTCTTCCTCCCCACAGTTCAGCACCCTCACGGGCACTCTCCCCTTCTTCACATCTACCACCCCTCGGGCGGCCATTACAGTGGGCCAGTGCTCGGAGGGTATGGGCTCCATCATGGCAGGGTAGTCACACCCCTGAGGCCCTACTGCTGCCCTTCACCAAATCATCATCTCACTCCTAGGGGGCACAAGCAACGGAGCAACATCCATCACTCTCACTCCACCAATCTCTCCTCCTGTTGAGTTTACATGCTGGTGGTACATCAAGGCTCGGATCTCACGCTGCACAGCTCTCTGTTGGCTCCCCGCCGCCGTGGCGGCCAGCTGCTGCAGTAGGGCCAACACATCACCCATACAGTGCTCCATCACATTGGTTCCTAGCACTATCTTCGGGTTCTGATTACTGGGTTCATTCATGATCACAATCATACCCTGGTGTTGCAGTTCAGCTTTCCCTACTGTCATAGCCACCTGTTTATACCCCACTTGGGTCAATGGGAGTCCATTGGCAGCAATTAGCGTTATACTAGTGTCTGGGGGTGCCAGCTCGTCTATCCCCCAATACCGCTGGTACAATGTGTATGGTATGGTGGTTACCTGTGATCCAGTGTCCAAGAGAGCCATCACCGGCATGCCGTCCACAGCCACAGGAATGATGGGCCGGGCCCCGATATACCGGTCCCGCCAGTCTGGGGGGCCACGGGGTTCTACCCCTGAGGATTGGCCCGGGGCCCCAGGGGTTGCTCGTTTAACGGGCACTGTCGGAAGTAATGCCTAGGCTTACGGCACTTGAAGCAGGTTGGAGGTATGCTCCGCGGGTTGCTAGCACTTCTCCGCTGCATCCAGGGGACATCCTCAGGGCTGTCGGCAAGCTGTATCTGTGCTGAAGGCTGGGATCTGGTCGAAGGTTGGAGTGCAGCAAGAATCTTGGCGAGGTCTCCGTCCATGCGACGGACCTGTGCTGCCAGTTCCTCCATCGTGCTGCTTGGGGCTGCAGGTGTTGAAGAGGTTGGTAAGGTAGGAGCCACCACAACGGGGGCCATCTCGATGGGCCACAGGGCTGGCTCCAGGACTTCCGAAGCTGGGGGCTGTAGTGCTTTAATGGCCCGTTCCTTTAATACAGCAAAGTCCACATCAGGGTGTTCTAGGGCCCACAGCCGGAGTTGTTTGCGATCCTCAGGGGATCTCATCCCCTGCACAAATTGCTCTACTAACATCTTGTTGCTGTCCGCCTCATTTATAGGATTCACCCGCTTTAGCGTGCGGAGGGCGGTTTGTAGACGTAAAGCATAGTCCCGAATGCTATCCACAGTCCGTTGCCGGCACTGGTAAAACTGCATCCTCAGCTCAGCTTCCGTCCGGGTCTCAAAGGCAGTCTGTAGCTTCTCAAAGATGGTGGCTACAGAGAGCCGGTCCCCCTCGGCCCAGGTCTCCGCCTCCTGCTCAGCCGCACCGGTTAACTGGCCCAGCACTACCGCCGCACGTTGCTTATCGGTCAGGGGGTACAGTTCTAGCAACGGGTTAAGCTTTTTCCGGAAGACCTGTAAGGCATCAGGTTTCCCGTCATACTGCGGTAGCCAGGTAGCCCTGGGCGCATAGGGCAAGGAGAACGGCATCACCTGAGCGAGCGCGGGGGCCGCAGCACCTCCCGCTAGTGCGGCCGGGACCTGGGCAGGCCCATTCCCATCCGCGGGTGCCACTGCGGCTGCGACCACCGCTCCTCCAGCGGCTGGCGCAGACATCTTGTTTCCGTCCCCCTTAGCTTCTTTCCGGCCCCTCCTCTATTGGGGCGGGGTTTTGGCCTTCACGCCTTTGCTACTCGAGAAGACGCTCGAGCGGGAACTTTTGCGCCAAAGATGGCGACTTCTGAAATTTTTCAGCCGGATACCTCCGGCGGTCACAAGGCGCACCTCTACCCAACGGCAGAGCGGTAAGATCCTGTTCATGACGCCAAGTTGTTGCGGGCGGAGGAGGGGACGCCGCGCTCTCCCTACTGCTCGGGTCTGGCTGCCGCTGCTGCTGCGGCCTCTACTGCTGCTCGGTGGCTCGAGCGATGGGCCGGATCCCGGGGACTCGAGCGGCGCTCCTCGCCCGTGAGTGAAAGGGGATTGGGTTTTTGGATAGTCTATTGTCCGTGACGCCACCCACGGTTGTGGTGATTTGTTGACACCACCGCTGCTCTGTATGGGGATCCCGGGAAGGATGGTATGGAGCAGCCAGTTGTTGTGTTGCCCCTCCGTGGGTAGGGGTTGGTGATCCCGGGGCCCAGTGATGAGGTGGGTGATGCAGGGCTTGGTGGGCGCAGGGACGCGGGGGCAGCACTGTGCCTTGCGGCACTGTGGTACTCACTCAGCCTGAGACGATGACACAGTTCTCGGTAAAACACACGGCTGGAAAGACGGTTCCCACGGACGGCTGCACTTGCTTTCCCCAGTAGGTGACGGTCCCTCTGTCCTGCACCTATGATGATAATGGTTGCGATGGGTTCCCACCGGTAACCCGCTCCCCGGCTTGGATATGGGCCGGAGGAGCCCTACTTTGCCCGCAGGCGCTGGCCCTGAGAAACTGATGCCCTGGCGGTGGCGGTGTCTCTCCGTTACGGTTGGACTGTTGCCTTCAATCGGGACTTGGTTGTTAGGAGACAGACGTCCCCTTCACTGACGGATTTGGCAAATTATGGCGACTCCTAGCCTTGCCGGGATCCGAAAGGCCCCTGCCCTGGTGCTGACTGTTCTTCGTATACTGCTCCAGACCGCCGGGCCACCACCCGTCCGCGGTCCTTCCAGCAACCTCCGAACAGTCCCCCTGCAGACTATCACCGTCGTCTGCTGACCTTGCTGTCACTGTCCGGGGCACACACCCGGACCAACTTCAGGCTTTACTACTCTCACTTTTCACTTTACTTCAGCTTTTCTCTTTAGATCCACTACCACTTCACTTCCTTCTACTTTCACTTCCTTTTCTTAACTGCCTGTTTCTACCCGCCTCCAGTGCTGTGAACTCCTCGGTGAGCGGAGCCAACCGCCTGGCCCACCCCCTGGTGTGAACATCAGCCCCTGGAGGAAGGCAACAAGGATTTTGGGTTAGCCTTGGTGTTCCTAACTGGGGTGTAGGGTGTGGTGGTGCTGTGACCTGTGACCCCTGTCTTGCCCAGGGCGTCACACACGCACACACAATATGCTCTGCCACACACACACACAAAATGCTCTGACCCATGACCGCACGCACAAAATGCTCTCCCACATGCACGCACACACAATGCTCTGCCACATGCACGCATACACAATGCTTTGCCAGCATACACACAAAATGCTCTGCCACACAAACACACAATGCTCTGCTAGGCATGCACAAAATCCTCTGCCACATGCACGCACACACAATGCTCTGCCAGCACACACAAAATGCACTGCCATACGCACACACACAAGCACGCCCGCTGAGGCCGGGGAGGGAGGGGGGCCGTACATTACTCACACAGGCTGACAGGTGACGGGGGGTGATGGGGGGGGAGAGCGTGGGGGTGTCATTGGAGACGGTAGCATCGGCGGCGGGGGGAGGGGCGCCGGTACACTACTCCCATGGCCCAAACAGGTGACAGGGGGAAAAGTTCAGCACACAGCATGACTGCCGTGAGCTGCAGAAAGATGGCGCTGATCTCCTCCTTCTGCTGTGATCTTGACAGCCCAGGGGGCATGTCCTGGTCACAGCAGGGAGCTCTCCTGTAATAAGCCTAGGGGTCAGATTCCAACTATCAGAGTCTATGCACAGGGGCTGCCATAAAGGAGTGAGTAACTGTCGTTACACACACAGCAGCATGGCAGCCCCCAGTGCCTCCAATAAGGTTAGAATGAAATAAAAACTAAATAAGCAGTGATTTTAATTTTGTATTAAAAATACTTGATATCATAATCACTATTTTTAATACAAAAATAAAAAATCGCGACACCTTCCCTTTAAATGGTAGTTTATTATTCAAACAGATAGCTCTGGTGTTGGCCTTGGCGCAGTGTTTCACAAGAAGTGAACGGCGAGGAACACTCAGTGGGCTATCTAAGCAGAAAACTTACAGAGGCCGAAAAAAAATACAGTGTGGTTGAGCGAGAAGCCTTAAGGCCCTGTTACACACACAGATACATCTGCGGCAGATCTATGGTTGCAGTGAAATTGTGGACAATCAGTGCTAGGTTTGTGGCTGTGTACAAATGGAACAATATGTCCATGATTTCACTGCAACCACAGATCTGCCAAAGATTTATCTCTGGGTGTGACGGGGCCTTTAGGGGTACTTTACACATTGCGACATCGCTAGCATCGGCTAGCGATGCCGAGCGCGATAGTACCCGCCCCCGTCGCACATGCGATATGTGGTGATTGCTGCCGTAGCGAACATTATCGCTACGACAGCTTCACACGCACATACCTGCTCGGCGACATCACTAATCGGCCGGCCAATAGAAGCGGAGGGGCAGAGATGAGCGGGACATAACATCCCGCCCACCTTCCCCCTTCCGCATTGCCGTCGGGATGCAGGTAAGGAGATATTTGTCGCTCCTGCGGGTATACACACAGCGATGTGTGGAGCTGCAGGAACGACAAACAACATCGTACCTGCGGCCGCACCGACATTATGAAAATGAATGACACTACACAGATCACCGATTTTCGATGCTTTTGCGATCGTTTATCGGCGCATCTAGGATTTACACGTTGCAATGTCGTTACCGGCGCCGGTTGTGCGTCACTAACGACATGACCCCGACAAAATTTCGGAAGCGATGTCGCAACGTGTAAAGCCCCCCTTAGCTGTGAAGTGGGCCCTGGAAACCCTACGCTATTATTTACTAGGACGCCGATTTAGGCTAGTGACGGACAATTCATCCCAGACATGGATGTCCCAGGCAAAAGAGGGCAATGCGCGGGTGACACGCTGGTTCTTGGCGTTACAAAATTTTTAATTTTCAGTGGAGCACAGAGCAGGCAAAGCGCAAGGGAACGCAGACGCGTTGTCTAGAACGCACTGCTTGGTAAGTCATTGTGTCCGACCCCACGGGCTCGAACGGGGGGGGGGGGGGTATGTGAGATGCCGAGGGGAGAAGTACTAGAGAACAGGTATATTTCCCCTCGGTTCATTTCATATGCCTCTATGTACTGATTGTGGAGCGGTCAGCCCATGCAAATAGCTGGGAAAAGCTGGGAAAGTCAGATCTGGCTCAGCAATAAGTTAGTCACTGAAGCCTGTTTATTTCAGTGTAATTTTGGGCTCGGTTTTTCCTGGAGTAATCAGTAAGAATAGCAGTGGAACTGGTTGCTCCCTTCTCCACATTCAATCCAGGTTTTGATTCCTCAATGGATCAGCTGAAATAATCAGGAGGCATTCAGTAAACTGAGACTGCTGAGGAGAGCAGTACAGGCTCATGGCTGGTGCTGAGACTCAATACCTCCGCTTGCTGTGCTGAGGAACCGACACAGTAAAGGTAACGTCACACTTAGCGACACTCCAGCGATCTGACCTGGCAGGGATCGTTGGAGCGTCGCTACATGGTCGCTGGTGAGCTGTCAAACAGGCAGAACTCCACAGCAATCAGAGATCAGCCACCAGCGACCTGTGTAACGACGCTGTGCTTGGTAACCATAGTACACATCGGGTTACTAAGCAAAGCGCTTTGCTTATAGTTACCCGATGTGTACCTTGGCTACGTGTGCAGGGAGCAGGGAGCCGGCTTCTAGAAGCTGCAGACGCTAGTATCCAAGGTAAATATCGGGTAACCAAGCAAAGCACTTTGCTTGGTTACCCGATGGACCGTTGTTCTCTCGCTGTCAAACACAGCGATGTGTGCTTCACAGCGGGAGAGCAACGACTAAAAAATGGTCCAGGACATTCAGCAACGACCGACGACCTCACAGCAGGGGCCAGGTCGTTGCTGGATGTCACACACAGCGACATTGCTAGCAAGATCGCTGTTGCATCACAAAAACCATGACTCAGCAGCGATGTCTCTAGCGTTGTCGCTTAGTGAGACGTGACGTTAAGAGAATACTGTTTTGTTTGTTACATAGGTTCATTTTGTAGTTAGCATTCTTTTGTTAGTTAGTGGCCAGACGGCCTTAGACATTTATTTTCCTGTTTTTGAATGTGTAACACAGAGATAAGTGTACACAATAAACATGGCAGTGGCCGTACCTGTGTGGAACCTGCCAGTCTGACGCTGTCATCTGTAACTCCATAGCCACTCGCTTGGACCAAAGCAAAGATCCCAGCTGAGCTATATCCCCTGTCTCACAATAGATAAAGAGATCTTCAGAAAAAGTATTTCTAAAGATCTTAAATCTTGTGCTAATGACTGCAGCGACTAGTCCCTAGGCAGTTATTTCCCCCAACTAGCCACCCATTTAGCATGGTAGCACACCCACGGGGCATGTTAAAATGCTATTCAATGCAGCATCACCAGCGGTGATGCTCGTATTTGTGTGATCACGCTTCTGAATGTTGGGCACTTCCGATCATGCGCAGTATGAAGCCGGGTGTACGCGTCCCGGCTTCAGACAGGTCTAGTGCGCATAGCAAGAAGTGCCGGAACATTCAGCTCAGCGTTCACCGTGGACCAGGTACTCGCCTCACCGCTGGTGATGCTGCATTGACTAGCATTTTAGCACGCCTCTGTGGGCGTACCAACATGATTAGAGGGTGGACAAGTCGGGGAGATATAACGCCCTAGGGACTAGTCCCTTTGCACATTAGCAAATGATATAAGATCTTTAGAAATACTTTTTCTAAAGATCTTTTTATCTATGCTGGTGTATGCAGGGATGGTGAGGAAGGGATTAGCAATATGAACCCAGAACTGCTCGTGGTTCTGGGAGAATATTGCACCTGACAGGTCCCATAAGGGACCCTATGGGACAATACATCCTTGGAGAAAATGAGAATATCATCTATATATACAATAACAAAGACCCCAAGAATATCTCTGAAGATGTCATTAACTAGCGCCTGAAACACAGCAGGCGCATTGCACATGGCATTGCAAGATATTCATAATGACCTTTAGGGGTATTGAATGCAGTGTTCCACTCGTCCCCAGACTTAATGCGAACTAGGTTATAAGCCCTTTGAGATCAAGCTTGGTAAAGATCTTAGCCCCAAAAAGTTGGTTAGATAAGTCAGGTATGATCGGAAGAGGATACTGGTTCCTAACTGTGATTTTATTAAGCTCCCGATAATCATACATGGCCATAACTTACCATCTTTTTTCGACACAAAAAAGAAACCAGCTCCCACCAGGGACTTAGAGGGCCGAATAAACCCTTTTGCTACATTCTCTTTAATATAATCCCTAATAGCTACCCTCTCAGGCTGAGAGATTAAAAATTCTACCTTTTAGGTAGTGGAGCATCAGAATTGAGTTAAATCTCACAATCATAAGGTCTATGGAGGGGCAACACAGAGCTTACCTCCTCAGGAAATTCCACCAACTACCACGGATTTTGAGTGGTAAAACACTCCAAATGAGGAACCTCTTTGAGACATTTGCTCTCGCATCTCTCACCCCACCTGATGACATCCCCACTAACGTAATCGATATGGGGATTATGTTGCTTAAGCCAAGGCAGGCCCAAAATAAAAAGAGCTGAAAGGTCCTCAAGTACCTGTGGCGCCCCAGGACCTGGTCGCCACAACAGCATTGCCCCTCCAAAGGTTTAATGCTGAGCCTGGAGGTAATTGGGAGGTCTATTGGCCAGTAAGTTTAACATCCAATGCAGTTCCTCCCTCGGGCCAGCAGGGGGAGCTCTGAACCTGGAATTCCAGGGAGCATTCCTTAAGCCTTACCTGAGGGAGAGGTTAGTGTTCAGTCTGTAGAGAGAAGTGATAGCAAGCAGACGCAGAGTAGTGCTGTCCTGTGGAATTGGGGCCTAGAGCTGGAGCAGCTTGGCCCAGTGAAGCAGGGGGAGCAGAGAGGCGCAGAAGAGACTCGGACATCGGAGTCTGTGGCCACCAGGGCCTAAAATACTCCCTGGTAGCCGAATCCGAAGGGCAGGAGAGCTGCAAGCACCTGGCCCATAAACAGCCCGAAGGTACAGCTGCATCATCAGGGCCCGGTGTGGACTCCAGCAGAGAAGCACCAGAGAGGGCCTGCGCAGCCTACCACAGAGGGAAAGGGACGTACCACCGGTCCCAGCAACAAGAGGGCCATTGCTAAATTCAGAGAGCAGGGTCCTATCACAGTAAGGAAAGAACAGGAGTAGACCTCATACTCATCTGGCCAAAACGACATCTCAGTTACTTCCAGGCCGGCCGGAGCCCTCTACCACCTGTAACGGTCTCCCAGGACTAACCGTTTGTGAAGTAAAAGAGGAGAAGGTAAAGAGACTGTTGTTTGTGCCTGTTTCTTTCATTGCCTGTCGGCCCTGCACCATGTTATCCACACAACACCATAGCCTCTCACGAGCACCAACAGTGTCCCCGGGGCACCGCTCCACCTGTGGGGAGCCGTACCACCATTGCTGCCATATCATCACCCCCGAGGCCTCACACAGCAGTGGCGGCTTAATAGCCGCAAACCACAGGTGGCATCACGACAACCATAAACTTTATTCACCAGCCATATTTAACCGACACCCACCAGGGCCATGGAGCCGGGCCCCGCCACCACTGACGACCCCCGGACTTGTCCGGCCCGGCACCGGGTGTCCCATAGCCCTGGGGTGGGCGAGTCAACTTTGGCGTCACAAACAGGATTTCGTGCCCGGTCCCACCGGGTACTGTGCGCCTGCAGAAACTGTGCTTAAAAGACTGTGTTACTGTTTGAAAACTGCCGCCGCCATTAGCCTCGCTGAGCGCAGGAAGAAGGGGGGCGTGCCCGAAAAAGAGCGCGCCATCAGAGCGGAGGGTCGTTAACCCCGCGCTACCCGGAAGAGATTTTAAAAAGAAAGCGGAGCCTGGTAAGGTCCACTAAGGGGGAGGAAGATGTCCGACACAGAGGGAGAGCAGGTGGCTGTAGTAGCTCAAGACGCAGCAGCACCGGCCGATGTAATCCCAGTCACCGTTGCCCCAGCCCCCGCTGTAGTAATGGTCAGCCCTTGCCTCAAATTGGGTACAAGGAAGTAACCATTAAAGTGGGGCAGGTAGAATTGCCGTGTCAGGGGATGATATTGTAGATATTGATCGCAAGGAATCTAACCCACTGCTAACCATTGGTACAAATGTGATGGAAAATTGTATTGCCGAAGTGATAATTTTGTTGCAGCAGGTGTCTGAAACTGCCAGCTCCGGGCAGCAGCGTGCCCTACAGAGGGAAATCCGAGCCCTGATGAGGAAGCAGCAGGTTGAGCTGGCCGGAGGAGAAATTGGCAGTGTGAGGGTAAGTGACCTCCTCCCCATTGCAATACCCCCTAGAAGTGAAATGTTGATATGGTGCTGGGCAGCAATAGGCCTCAAGGGTCAAGATTACCAGGCCTTGGTAGAACCGGTGTATTCAGACAGCAGGCCTGGAGTCCTGATAGCCAGAGGGGTAGCAGACGTCCGCAAGGGAAGAGTGCCCGTCCGTGTCCTGAATTGTGGGGAGGAGGAAGCCAAATTGCCCCAGTACGCCACTGTACCAAAACTGTACACTGTCAGTAACAATACCATCAAAGCAGTGGAACCCTTGATCCCGTCCGACCAGGCGGAAGACAATGGCTCCAAGGGACAGCTGAAAGACTGGTGCCAAAAATTACATGTGGGCACCGACTCCACCCCCTCACACCAAAAGCATGGGGTTTACCGGGTGGTACAGGAGTACGAGCGGGTCTTCAGCAAACACCCCCTAGATTTTGGGCAGGTAAAAGGGGTTAAACATCAAATCCCCACGGGTGATCATCATCCCATTAAAGAGAGATACCGCCCTGTACCCCCAGCACAGTATCAGCGTGCCAAAGAAATGTTACGGGAGATGAAGGAGGCTGGGGTTATCAGATATAGTTGTAGCCCCTGGGCAGCTCCACTAGTACTCGTAAAGAAAAAAGATGGTACAATGAGAATGTGCGTAGACTACAGACAAATTAACTGCATTACACATAAAGATGCTTATCCACTACCCAGAATAGAAGAGTCACTAACAGCCTTAAAATCAGCTAATTATTTCTCCACCCTGGATCTCACCAGTGGGTATTGGCAGGTTCCCGTGGCAGAGGCGGACAAGGAGAAGACTGCATTCACGACACCAATGGGTCTCTGCGAGTTCAATTGTATGCCGTTCGGTCTCTGCAATGCCCCAGGGACATTTGAGAGATTGATGGAGTGCTGCTTGGGCCATCACAACTTTGAAACCGTGCTATTGTACCTGGATGACGTCATAGTCTACTCCAAGACCTGCGAAGACCACCTGAGGCACTTAGCAGAAGTGTTTGAGTCCTTGTCGGAGTATGGCCTGAAGATAAAGCCGTCCAAATGTCACCTCTTGAAGCCAAAGGTACAGTACCTGGGTCATGTGGTCAGCGCAGAAGGTGTGGCACCTGATCCGGAGAAAGTCACCGTAATCAAGGACTGGCCAAGACCCACCACGGTAAAGGAGGTGCGGCAGTTCCTTGGGCTGGTGGGCTACTACCGAAGGTTCATTGATGGTTTCACCAAGATAGCAGCGCCTCTTCAAGATCTCCTGGTGGGCCAGCCAAAGAAGGCTAAGAAGCAAAGCCCTCCATTTGAATGGAACAGTCAAATAGAAACATCTTTTGTCCGGCTGAAAGGGGCTCTCACGGGAGAAGAAATTCTGGCCTACCCTGACTACAGCCAGCCGTTTGTACTGTACACAGACGCCAGCAACGTGGGACTGGGAGCAGTTTTGTCCCAGGTGCAGGGAGGCCGGGAGAAGGTGATAGCTTACGCCAGTAGGAAGCTTCATCCCACAGAAAGGAATCCAGAAAACTACAGTTCCTTCAAGCTGGAGTTCCTCGCTATTGTTTGGGCAGTGACTGAACGCTTCAAGCACTATCTGGCATCGGCCAAGTTCACCATCTTCACGGACAACAACCCGTTGACACATCTGGCAACAGCCAAGTTAGGTGCGTTGGAGCAGCGATGGATGGCCCGGCTGTCTAACTTTGACTTTACCATCAAGTACCGGGCTGGCAAGAAGAATAACATTGCTGATGCGCTGTCCAGAATGCCTCACTTACCCAAGTCTGGAGAAGACCTGGATGAACTCGAAGAGATAGAGTTACCGGCTTTCCATCACCAAGGTGTTTCCCAGTGTGAGCATGCTGTAGGAGTGAAGCGCTCGAGCCAGCACGAGGTCTCGGTCAACCCATTACTCCACCATAATTGGGAAGAGACAGAACGGTGACCCGGCCGTGCGATTGGTCAAAGAAAAGCTAGCACAAGCTGAGACCCATCTCGGTCCAGACGCTCCACAAGAAGCCCAGCAGTTGTGGAAGGAGAGGGGACGACTGTTCACCTACCAAGGCAAGCTCTGCAAGAGATATGTAAGCTGGCGAACGAATGAACTCGTCTGGCAGATAGTGGTCCCACAGAGGGATGCTCCAATGGTCCTAGCAGCTTACCATGATAAAGCAGGACACTTCGGGTGGAAGAAGTTGGAGACCCTACTCCGCGATCGGTTCTACTGGGTGCAAATGAGAAAGACAGTCGAGAAGTGGTGCCGAGACTGTGGTCCGTGTAACCTGAGGCGGAAAGATGATGCCAGCCAGAGGTCTCCCCTACAGCCAATTGTCACGAAGCAGCCCCTGGAGTTGGTGGCCCTGGACCACGTGAAGTTAACACCAAGCCGGTCAGGCTATGTGTACGCCCTCACCATTGTGGACCATTACTCTCGTTTCCTGGTAGTAGTGCCTGTGAAGGACCAGACAGCCAGAACAGCAGCTAGAGCATTTCAGGCATACTTTTGTCGACCTCACGGTTATCCGGAAAGGGTACTGACTGATCAAGGTCCTGCATTCGAGGCAAAAGTGTTCCAAGAGTTCTGTAACATGTACGGCTGTAAGAAACTCAGAACAACACCGTAGCACCCCCAAACCAATGGATTGTGCGAGAAGATGAACCATGTGGTTATTGATATGCTCAAGACTCTACCTCTGGAAGAAAGAAACCAATGGCCAGAGAAGTTACCAGATCTGGTAGACCTGTATAACCATGTCGCGGGCGGAGGAGGGGACGCCGCGCTCTCCCACTGCTCGGGTCCGGCTGCCGCGGCTGCTGCGGCCTGCTGCTGCTCGGTGGCTCGAGCGTTGGGCCGGATCCCGGGGACTCTAGCGGCGCTCCTCGCCCGTGAGTGAAAGGGGGGTTTTTGGGTGTGGGGATTGAGTCTATTGTCCGTGACGCCACCCACGGTTGTGGTGATTTGTTAGCACCACCGCTGCTCGATAGGGGAATCCCGGGAATGATGATGTGGAGCAGCCCGTTGTTGTGTTGCACCTCCGTGGGTAGGGGTTGGTGATCCCGGGGCCCAGTGATGAGGTGGGTGATGCAGGGCTTGGTGGGCGCAGGGACGCGGGGGCAGCGCTGTGCCTTGCGGCACTTTGGTACTCACTCAGCCTGAGACGATGACACAGTTCTCGGTAAAACACACGGCTGGAAAGACGGTTCCCACGGACGGCTGCACTTGCTCTCCCAGTAGGTAACGGTGATGTCCCTTTGTCCAGCACCTAATGTTCGTGTGTTGGTAGCGATGGGTTCCCACCGGTAACCCGCTCCCCGGCTTCAAGCTGGACCGGAGGAGCTCTACTCTTTGCCCGCAGGCGCTGGCCCCGAGGAACTGGTGCCCTGGCGGTGGCGGTGTTCCTCCTTGATGGTTGGACTGTTGCCTTCAATCGGGACTTGGTTGTTGGGGGACAGACGTCCCCTTCACTGACGGATTTGGCAAATTATGGCGACTCCTAGCCTTGCCGGGGTCCGAGAGGCCCCTGCCCTGGTGCTGACTGTCCTTCGTATACTGCTCCAGACCGCCGGGCCACTACCCGTCCGCGGTCCTTCCAGCAACCTCCGAGCAGTCCCCCTCCAGACAATCACCGCTGTTGCTGACCTTGCTGACACTGTCCTGCACTTAGCCGGACCGACTTCAGGTCTTTCTACGCTCACTTTTACTCTTTTCTTCTTTGCTCCACTACTACTTCACTTTCCTCACTTGACTTGACTGTTTACTCCTCCACTCCCTAGCTTGAACTTCTCTCCTCAACTTTCTTTTCTTAACTTCTTCCTCACTCAAGCTCTGCCTGAGCTAAACTGCCTGGTTCTTCCCGCCTCCAGGGCTGTGTACTCCTCGGTGGGCGGAGCCAACCGCCTGGCCCACCCCCTGGTGTGAACATCAGCCCCTGGAGGAAGGCAACAAGGATTTTAGTAGCTTTGGTGTTCCTAACTGGGATGTAGGGTGTGGTGGTGATGTGACCTGTGACCCCTGGCTTGCCCAGGGCGTCACAACCATATCCCAGTAAACTCGACCAACTGTAGCCCTGCTTACTTGATGCGAGCAAGACCTGGCAAGTTACCTTTAGACTTTGAGATAGGAACTGTGTCACCTGAAACGGTTCAAGAGATAGAAGATTGGGATACAGAGCGACAACAGCAGTACCGCAAAGTCCAGGAATGCGTAGAAAAGAGCCTGTCCCAAGCAAGAACGAGAAAAGAGCAGAACTACAATCAAACAGCCCCAGCAACTCCCTTAGCACCTGGAGAACAGGTCCTCAAGAAAAAGCGGAGGGCGCATAAATTAGATGATCAGTGGGAGAATGAACCCTACACCATTATTCCCTCCAACTTTGACAATAGTAAGGTATGCCTCATAAGCAAAGATGAAGGCAAGACTTATCAAACAGTGTCCAGAGACCGCCTGAAAGCGTGCCCTGAGCAGTGCAAAATCCAAAAAGAAGTGGAAGAAATTCAAGAAAAAGAGGGAGAGATGATACAAACAATCCTTGGCAAATTCCCCAAAACTTGGACCCGAATAAATAATGCCATAGTGGTACCAGTCTTGACGTTCCCGCAGTTGGTCGAGCCAGAGACAGAAGAGGTTCCAGATCCATCTAAGGAACTGTCCGCCCCAACACAAGATGACACGCCAGCAGTAGAACAGGAGAATCAACCCCCTGCCAGTGGTGAACCTGCCATACCCTTGGCGAATCTGAGACCCCGTAGGCAACCAACACGCATACCTGTCAGGGTTAGGACTACCAGTAACACCGAGGGGGCAGACACTCCAAGTAGTCAGGGACAAACCCCAGAGCTACGCCGGTCCCAACGTAGCACTCGGGGACAGCCCCCTCCAAGGTATAGAACATAGAAAGTAAAATACCTAACAGAATGTATATAGTTAGTTTAAATGTCTTGTATAAAATGTTTTTTGTCTTAGCTGATTAAGTAAATGGACAATTGGGCCACTGGACTATGGGTGGCCAACACTCTAGCTGTACATAGTTAGCACCAGTGTGCTCAGCACCCCTGAAGAAAAACCCGTCCGGCGTGCATAGAGTGGGGTCATCAATGCACGCCCAGAGCCTACGTTGGGGGTTTTATCGCGGCGGGTCCCTCATGGAGCAGTGTAATGGACACCCGGCAGGGAGCCACACTTGACTCTTATAGTTGTTTAAGGTTGTAACATGTTTTGTTTTGTTTTCTTCAGTCCGGGAGAAATGAGTTTAACTAAAGGGAGTGTGGCGCCCCAGGACCTGGTCGCCACAACAGCATTGCCCCTCCAAAGGGTTAATGCTGAGCCTGGAGGTATTGGGAGGTCTATTGGCCAGTAAGTTTAACATCCAACGCAGTTCCTCCCTCGGGCCAGCAGGGGGAGATCTGAACCTGGAATTCCAGGGAGCATTCCTTAAGCCTTACCTGAGGGAGGGGTTAGTGTTCAGTCTATAGAGAGAAGTGATAGCAAGCAGACGCAGAGTAGTGCTGTCCTGTGGAATTGGGCCTAGAGCTGGAGCAGCTTGGCCCAGTGAAGCAGGGGAGCAGAGAGGCGCAGAAGAGACTCGGACATCGGAGTCTGTGGCCACCAGGGCCTAAAATACTCCCTGGTAGCCGAATCCGAAGGGCAGGAGAGCTGCAAGCACCTGGCCCATAAACAGCCCGAAGGTACAGCTGCATCATCAGGCCCGGTGTGGACCCCAGCAGAGAAGCACCAGAGAGGGCCTGCGCAGCCTACCACAGAGGGAAAGGGACGTACCACCGGTCCCAGCAACAAGAGGGCCATTGCTAAATTCAGAGAGCAGGGTCCTATCACAGTAAGGAAAGAAACAGGAGTAGACCTCATACTCCTCTGGCCAAAACGACATCTCAGTTACTTCCAGGCCGGCCGGAGCCCTCTACCACCTGTAACGGTCTCCCAGGACTAACCGTTTGTGAAGTAAAAGAGGAGAAGGTAAAGAGACTGTTGTTTGTGCCTGTTTCTTTCATTGCCTGTCGGCCCTGCACCATGTTATCCACACAACACCATAGCCTCTCACGAGCACCAACAGTGTCCCCGGGCACCGCTCCACCTGTGGGGAGCCGTACCACCATTGCTGCCATATCATCACCCGGAGGCCTCACACAGCAGCGGCGGCTTAATAGCCGCAAACCACAGGTGGCGTCACGACAACCATAAACTTTATTCACCAGCCATATTTAACTGACACCCACCAGGGCCACGGAGCCGGGCCCCGCCACCACTGACGACCCCCGGACTAGTCCGGCCCGGCATCGGGTGTCCCATAGCCCTGGGGTGGGCGAGTCATACTAAAAAGGTAATCTACTGTCTGTGAAGACACAGCATCTGAAGAGATACAGTGTCTTTATTGTACATTTCAACATGCTGGAAAAGTGGGCAATTATCCAGCGAAGTGAATTTAATGGCTGGCTTAAAAGCCTTGAGGGGATTCTCCAAGGTTTTAACCACAGAGAGATCCAAAAAAAATCACTTTTGCCCCACAATCCACAAAAGCATAACCTTTGACCTCCTTACCCTGATAAGCCAGGACAATGAGAAAAAAATGCTTTTTTAAAATGGGATACCTGTGCGCCTAGTTGAGGAGCTCCAGCGACATTGTCTTTGCTCCCAAAAAGTCGTCACCTCTCCAATTTGCCTTGGCTTCTCCTCAGGAAATAGAGACTTTCTTGATAGACCAACATCCCCCTAGTGAGGCTTTTTCTAGTAACCAGTACCAATCCAGATGCACAACGAGATCATGGCAGCTTCAAGACTGTGAGGCGGTGAATGGTATACCAGCATATCCTTTAAGACATCCGCCAAGTCACTCAGAAACCTGCACAGCAGGGCAGCATCGTTCCACCCCACCTCAACAGACCACCATATAATTCTATGTGGACCATCCAACTGAGAGCAATATTCCTCAACCTGTAGATTACCCTGACAAAGTGCTCTGAGGTTTGATTCAGCCATAGCGACTCTAGCTGGTACATCATAAAGGAGCCCCAATTCCCTGAAAACACCTCATTGGAGTTATGGGCTGGGGAATCATCAGCTAAAGAAAAGGCCCATGTCTGGGTATCCCCCCTGAGAAAAGAGATAATTAAGCCCACCTCTCATTCCCTGAAGAAATGGGTCTGAGTTGAAAAAAACTATTTGCAATTACCATGGAAATTAAAAAATTTCTCCCAATCCCCTGAAAAGAATATTCGGTTCAGGGAAGTCTGAGCAACCAATTCAGGGCTGGGTACAGGTGGTATTGGGGCTACTCCAGGGTGAGGTGCTACAGGGGCCAACTGAGCCAGAGTCTGAGAGTGGTGCCTCCCAGTAGCTGCAAGATCCTGGAACATAACCAGCAGATTCTGCATTTGCTCCACCAGTTGTTCAGCAGGATCCATATTGAGCTGATTAATATGTAATGCAGGATGGTGAGACCAGACCCCCTGCATGCAAGCAAGCGCACTGTGTTGGTCGCACTTGGCACTAGCCATCGCACTGCCGCACACCTTAAGGGCCGGTGATATCCTTCACTCGCCTGTCAGTCCTGGCAAGGAAGGAATTTAACAGCGCCCTTCCAGGCAGCTGGTGACCGGGCACACAGAGGCAGATGGGAAAAGCACACTAACAAAATAGCCTAATGGAAAAGGAACAAAACATTAGGCTGAAACCGCCAGGAGACACAAAAGAGAGCTGAACGTAGATAACCAAACTAAAGGTGATACACAGCAGATACACAGCAGAAACTAAAGAGAAAGGTGAACCCAGCTATAACGAAGGAGAAGCTGTAACCCACAGCAGGATAAGCTCAAGGAAAACGACAGCGCTTTAGCACAAGCAAACCACTCTAACCAACCACACCACTGAATTAATCAGCAACTAAGGGAGGCAGATTGCAGGTTTAAATCTGCCTCCCAGAGCTCATGTGACTCTCTGAGGCAACACCCATTACCCACCCTCTGTCCACAGAACATCAGAAGGAGAGGAAAAGGGTGGAATGGAGGGAACCTTCCACCATCTGACTGTGTCAGAGGATATAGCGTCCCATATCCTCTGGCAACAGCTCACACCAGGGGACCTGACTGACACCATTGCTGGTAGCAGTGGTGTGCCGCCTTCCAGTGACCTCCAGGGTATGACGTGCTTAGTCAGCACGGGCATTAGTGCAAGCGCCGCCCCCGATGGCAACACCCCGCCCCTTGTGGCCAGCGACTGGTGACCCATCAGCGAGCCAGAGCACATGTAGGAGCATGACGGACTGTCACAGGTGCAGAACCACCAGACCTGACAATTAGGAGGGTAATTATTCTGGCTACTTTTCAGTTGGTTACAGATTGCCATACCCCTGTTGCTAATTAATAAAACACAATGTACCAATATAGTTGGGTAAACAATGAGCTTTTTAGCTGTCAAGTTAAGGCCACATCACACTAAGCAACATCGCTAGCAACATCGCTGCTAAGGAACAACTTTTGTGACGTAGCAGCAATGTTGCTAGCGATGTTGCTGGGTGTGACATCCAGCAACAACCTAGCCCCTGCTGTGAGGTCGTTGGTTGTTTCTGAATGTCCTGCGCCAATTTTTAGTTGTTGCTCTCCCGCTGTGAAGCACACATTGCTGTGTATGACAGCGACAGAGCAAAAAACTAAATGTGCAGGCAGCAGGAGCCGGCTTCTGCGGACGCTGGTAACCACGGTAAACATCGGGTAACCAAGAAGCCCTTACCTTGGTTACCCGATATTTACCTTCGTTACCAGCGTCCGCCGCTCTCAGCTGTCAGTGCCGACTCCCTGCTCTCTGCACACGTAGCCACAGTACACATCGGGAAACTAACCCGATGTGTACTGTGGCTAGGAGTGCAGGGAACAGGGAGCCAGCACTGGCAGTGTGAGAGCGGCGGACGCTGGTAACGAAGGTAAATATCGGGTAACCAAGGTAAGGGCTTCTTGGTTACCCGATGTTTATCGTGGTTACCAGCGTCCGCAGAAGCCGACTCCTGCTGCCTGCACACGTAGCAGAGTACACATCGGGTAATTAACCCGATGTGTACTGTGGCTAAGTGTGCAGGGAGCCGGCGCTAAGTGGTGTGCGCTGGTAACCAAGGTAAATATCGGGTTGGTTACCCGATATTTACCTTAGTTACCAAGCGCAGCATCGCTTCCACGCGGCGCTGCTGGCTGGGGGCTGGTCACTGGTTGCTGGTGAGATCTGCCTGTGTGACAGCTCACCAGCAACCCGTGTAGCGACGCTCCAGTGATCCCTGCCAGGTCAGGTTGCTGGTGGGATCGCTGGAGCATCGCTTAGTGTGACATCTCACCAGCGACCTCCTAGCAACTTACCAACGATCCCTATCAGGTTGTATCATTGTTGGGATCGCTGGTAAGTTGTTTAGTGTGACTGGGCCTTAAAGGTCCAGTCACACTAAGCAACTTACCAGCGATCCCAACAACAATAGGGATCGCTGGTAAGTTGCTAGGAGGTTGCTGGTGAGATGTCACACTGCGACGCTCCAGCGATCCCACCAGCAACCTGACCTGGCAGGGATCGCTGGAGCGTCGCTACACGAGTTGCTGGTGAGCTCACCAGCAACCAGTGTCCCAGCCCCCAGCGCTGCGTGGAAGATGCTGCGCTTGGTAACTAAGGTAAATATCGGGTAACCAACCCGATATTTACCTTGGTTACCACCGCACGGAGCTACACGTGCAGAGAGCAGGGAGCAGCGCACACTGAGCGCTGGCTCCCTGCTCTCCTAGTTACAGCACACATCGGGTTAATTACCCGATGTGTGCTGCAGCTACATCACAGAGCAGGGAGCAGTGCACACCGCTTAGCGCTGGCTCCTTGCTCTCCTAGTTACAGCACACATCGGGTTAATTACCCGATGTGTACTGCAGCTAAATGTGCACAGAGCAGGGAGCAGCGCACACTGCTTAGCGCTGGCTCCTTGCTCTCCTAGCTACAGCACACATCGGGTTAATTAACCCGATGTGTCCTGCAGCTACATGTGCACAGAGCAGGAGCCGGCACTGACAGTGAGAGCGGCGGAGGCTGGTAACAAAGGTAAATATCGGGTAACCAAGGACAGGGCTTCTTGGTTACCCGATGTTTACTGTGGATACCAGCCTCCGCAGAAGCCGGCTCCTGCTGCCTGCACATTTAGTTGTTGCTGTCTCGCTGTCACACACAGCGATCTGCGCTTCACAGCGGGACAGCAACAACTAAAAAATGGCCCAGGACATTCAGCAACAACCAACGACCTCACAGCAGGGGCCAGGTTGTTGCTGGATGTCACAAACAGCAACATCGCTAGCAACGTCACAAAAGTTGTTCGTTAGCAGCGATGTTGCTAGCGATGTTGCTTAGTGTGACGGGGCCTTAAGATGTGACTCTATTAGCACATGGATAATGAATCAGATAAAATTATGTTTTGTGATTTGAGCTTGTATTCTAATTATGTTTGTGTTTATTTTTAGACTGGAAACCAAACTTTCACATGATATCAGAGTAATCAGTCTAAACAATAAAACAGAGAATCATCCCATTGTGATGTATGGGTACTGTAATTAGCTAATGGTTGTTTGCTTTGAATGTATGTTCTTTAATTTTATTTTCAGACAGGACAATAGACTTGTAAATGGTTTCTCACAATTTTGGTCTCATAGCCCTAAGGTCAAGTTTGGCCTAAAGCTGGGTTTACACGCTGCAACATCGCAAAGGACATCGCTGTAACGTCACCGGTTTGGTGACGCAATAGCGACCTCCCTAAGTCTCTGCTAAGTCTCTGGTGAGCGTTCAAACAGGCAAACCTGGCCAACAACTCAACAGCGATCCGGACCTGCAGAGCGACCTAGCTGGTTGTTTGGGGACGTTGATAAGCAGCCTTTTGAAAGGGAAGTTGCTAACAAAGTCGCTGAAAAGGCTTCACACACTGAAACTTCATGCTGCACAGCGGGAAACAAAGGACCTAGGAATGGTCCTGAACGATTTGTAACGATTACAACTTCACAGCAGGGGCCGGGTCGCTGATAGGATTCACACACTGCAACATCGCAAACAACATCGCTATTGCGTCACAAAACCGGTGACGTTACAGCGATGTCGTTTGAGATGTTGCAGGGTGTAAACCCAGCTTAAGGGTACTTTTCCACTTGCGCACAGCTTCAGAGAGAGCGCAAGAGCATTGGAAGGGATATGCTAAAGACCCTCTTCTGCGAGTGTCAGCCGAGGGTCATGCGACTGTGATGCAATCTTGCGATCGTATCACAGCTGCAGAGAAGAGGGAGGGAGCACTTTCTCCGCATCTCCTCCGCGGACTTTCTCTGCATACATCGCCCTGCACTTGTATTACATGCAAGTACAGTTCAATGTCTCACAGACTCCCACAGGCTTGCATGGGGGTGCGCAAGCTGAGACTCGCTGCCAAACGCAGCATGCTGCGATTCATTCTGCATGCCGTTGTGGCATGAGAAATCAATCGCAGATGGACGATACCCCATAGTTTTTGCACTGGTGCGAGTGCAATCCGATGTTTTATCGGATCGCACTCGCACATGAAAATCGCAAGTGGAACCGAACCCTTAAGGCCCCGTCACATTAAGCAACATCGCTAGCAACATCGCTGCTAACGAACAACTTTTGTGATGTAGCAGCGATGTTGCTAGTGATGTTGCTGTGTGTGACATCCAGCAACAACCTGGCCCCTGCTGTGAGGTCGTTGGTTGTTGCTGAATGGCCTGGGCCATTTTTTAGTTGTTGCTGTCCCGCTGTGAAGCACAGATCGCTGTGTGTGACAGCGAGACAGCAACAACTAAATGTGCAGGCAACAGGAGCCGGCTTCTGTGGACGCTAGTAACCACGGTAAATGTGGCGCCCCAGGACCTGGTCGCCACAACAGCATTGCCCTCCCAAAGGGTTAATGCTGAGCCTGGAGGTAATGGGGAGGTCCATTGGCCAGCAAGTTTAACACCCAACGCAGTTCTCCCTCCGGCCAGCAGGGGGAGCTCTGAACCTGGAATTCCAGGGAGCTTTCCTCAAGTCTGACCTGAGGGAGGAAGTAGTTGTGAGTCTGTAGAGAGAAGTGGAAGGAAGCAGACGCAGAGTGTGCTGTCCTGTGGATCTGGGGCCTAGAGCTAGAGTAGCTTGGCCCAGGGAAGCAGGAGTAACAGAGAGGCAGCGGAGAGACTCGGACATCGGAGTCTGTGGCCACCAGGGCTTAAAATACTCCCTGGTAGCCGAATCCGAAGGGCAGGAGAGCTGCAAGCACCTGTCCCATAAACATCCCGAAGGTACAGCTGCAGCATCAGGGCCCGGTGTGGACTCCAGCAGAGAAGCACCAGAGAGGGCCTGCGCAGCCTGCTACAGAGGGAAAGGGACATACCATCGGTCCCAGCAGCAAAGAGGGCCATTGCTGGATTCAGAGAAGCAGGGTCCTATCATAACAAAGAAAAGCACAGGAGTAGGCCTCATACTCAGCTGGCCAGAAAGATCACCCCAAGTACTTCCAGGCCGACCGGATCCCCATCACCACCTGTAACGGTCTCCCAGGACTGGACTGTTCCCAAAGTAAAAGAGGAAAAGGTAAAGAGACTGTTGTTTGTGCCTGGTTCTTTCATTGCCTGTCGACCCTGCACCGTGTTAGCCACACAACCCCATAGACTTTCACGAGCACTAACAGTGTCCCCGGGGCTCCGCTCCACCTGTGGGGAGCAGTACCACCATTGCTGCTATATCATCACCCCGGAGGCCTCACACAGCAGCGGCGGCTTAATAGCAGCAGACCACAGGTGGCGTCACGAACACAAACTTTATTCATCAAGCCACATATTCTACTGACACCCACCAGGGCCACGGAGCCTGGCCCAGCCACCACTGACTACCACCGGACTAGTCCGGCCCGGCACCGGGTGTCCCATAGCCCTGGGGTGGGCGAGTTAAAAACATTGGGTAACCAAGAAGCCCTGTCCTTGGTATCATCATAGTATCATAGTTTTAAGGTTGAAGGGAGACTTCAAGTCCATCTAGTTCAACCCGTAGCCTAACATGTTGATCCAGAGGAAGGCAAAAAACCCCAATGTGGCAAACAAGTTCCAATGGGGAAAAAATTTCCTTCCTGACTCCACATCCGGCAATCAGACTAGTTCCCTGGATCAATACCCTGTCATAAAATCTAATATACATAACTGGTTATATTAAATTTTTCAAGAAAGGCATCCAGGCTCTGCTTAAATGTTAGTAGTGAATCACTCATTACAACATCATGCGGCAGAGAATTCCATAGTCTCACTGCTCGTACAGTAAAGAATCCTCGTCTGTGATTATGATTAAACCTTCTTTCCTCAAGACGTAGCGGATGCCCCCGTGTTCCAGTCGCAGGCCTAGGTGTAAAAAGATCTTTGGAAAGGTCTCTGTACTGTCCCCTCATATATTTATACATTGTGATTAGATCTCCCCTAAGCCTTCGTTTTTCCAGACTAAATAACCCCAAGTTTAATAACCTGTCTTGGTATTGCAGCCCACCCATTCCTCTAATAATCTTGGTCGCTCTTCTTTGCACCCTCTCCAGTTCAGCTATGTCCTTCTTATATATCGGTGACCAGAATTGTACACAGTATTCTACGTGCGGTCGCACTAGTGACTTGTACAGAGGTAGAACTATATTTTTTTCATGAACACTTATACCTCTTTTAATACATCCCATTATTTTATTAGCCCTGGCAGCAGCTGCCTGACACTGTCCACTAAAGTGAAGTTTACCATCCACCCATACACCCAAGTCTTTTTCTGTGTCTGTTTTACCCAGTGTTCTACAATTAAGTACATAATCATAAATGTTATTTCCTCTACCCAAGTGCATGACCTTACATTTATCTACATTAAACTTCAATTGCCACTTCTCAGCCCAATCCTCCAATTTACATAAATCTCCCTGTAATATAAAATTATCCTCTTCTGTATTGATTACCCTGCAGAGTTTAGTATCATCTGCAAATATTGAAATTCTACTCCGCATGCCCCCAACAAGGTCATTTATAAATATGTTGAAAAGAAGCGGGCCCAATACTGACCCCTGTGGTACCCCACTATGAACTGAGACCCAGTCCGAGTACGTACCATTAATAACCACCCTTTGTTTCCTATCACTGAGCCAGTTTTTAACCCAGTTACACATATTTTCCCCTATCCCCATTATTCTCATTTTATGTACCAACCTTTTGTGTGGCACCGTATCAAAAGCTTTTGAAAAGTCCATATACACAACATCCACTGCATTTCCCTGGTCCAGGCTTGAACTTACCTCTTCATAGAAGCTGATCAAATTAGTTTGACAGGATCGATCCCTCATAAACCCATGTTGATACTCTGTCATAAGGTTATTTTTCTTGAGATACTCCAGTATAGCATCTCTCAAGAAACCCTCAAGGATTTTACCAACCGTAGAGGTTAAACTTACCGGCCTATAATTTCCCGGCTCAGTTTTTGTCCCCTTTTTGAATATTGGCACCACATTTGCTATGCGCCAGTCCTGCGGTACCGACCCTGTTATTAAGGAATCTGAGAAGATTAAAAATAATGGTCTATCTATCACAGAACTCAATTCCTGTAGTACTCTGGGGTGTATGCCATCCGGGCCCGGAGATTTGTCAACCTTAGTGATTTCGAGGCGGCGGCGTACTTCCTGCTGGGTTAAGCAGGTAATATTCAAGGGTGAATTTATGGCATCACTGGTCATGTCATCTGCCATGGCATTTTCTTGTATAAAAACCGTAGAAAAAAAGTCATTCAGCAGGTTGGCTTTACCCTCATCCCCTTCCACCATTTCACCAAGACTATTTTTAAGGGGGCCAACACTATCGCTTTTCAGTTTTTTACTGTTTATGTAGTTAAAGAATATTTTAGGATTATTTTTACTTTCTCTCGCAATGAGTCTCTCTGTCTCAAACTTAGCTAACTTAATTTGCTTTTTACATATTTTATTTAATTTTCTATAATTATATAATGCCTCATCACTACCTACCCTCTTTAATTCTTTTAAGGCTTTCTGTTTTTCTTTTATTGCTTCCCTTACAGCTCTATTTAGCCATAGGGGTTTCCTCCTATTTCTAGCATGTTTGTTCCCATAAGGTATATTTTCTGCACAAGCCCTATTCAGGATGCTCATAAAAGTCTCCCATTTGCTTTGTGTACTTTTATTACTTAGTACATCATCCCAGTTTATTGCACTAAGATCATCTCTCAACCGTTTAAAATTTGCTTTCCTGAAGTTTAGTGTCCTTGTAGCCCCTCTACTATACATCTTACTAAAGAATACATGAAAACTTATTATTTTGTGATCACTATTCCCCAAGTAACCCCCAACTTGTATATTTGATATGCGGTCTGGCCTATTGGTTAGTACAAGGTCTAGTAGTGCTCCCCCTCTTGTGGGGTCCTGTACCATTTGTGAAAGGTAATTATCTTTCATTGTTATCAAAAATCTATTTCCTTTGCTGGAACTGCAAGTTTCTGTTCCCCAATTTATATCAGGATAGTTAAAGTCCCCCATAATAATTACCTCTCCGAGACTCGCTGCTTTATCAATTTGCTTTATGAGGAGATTCTCTACCTCTTCCATAATATTCGGCGTCTTATAACACACCCCTATCAGTATTTTATTATTCATTCTCCCCCCCCTTATCTCCACCCATAGGGACTCTACATTCTCAGTACCCTCACATATGTTGTCACGCAGGATGGGTTTTAAGGATGATTTTACATATAGACACACACCTCCCCCTCGCTTATTTGTACGGTCATTCCTGAATAGGCTATAACCCTGTAAATTAACAGCCCAGTCATAGCTCTCATCCAGCCATGTCTCTGATATCCCCACTATATCATAATTTTCTTCCAACAATATTAATTCTAATTCCTCCACCTTATTTGTGAGGCTTCGGGCATTAGTGTACATGCACGTTACGTATGACTCTGTACCTATATTCCTGCTTACTGTATTGACTGTCCTAACCCTTCCCCCCGTACCACCCCCAATTTCATTACTTGTGCCCTGGTCACTATCTGCACTACATTCCCCTTCTATAAAGTGAATACCCTCGCCCCCCATTCCTAGTTTAAACACTCCTCCAACCTTCTAGCCATTTTCTGCCCCAGCAGAGCTGCACCCTCCCCATTAAGATGCAGCCCATCCCTAGCATAGAATCTGTAGCCAACTGAAAAGTCGGCCCAATTCTCCAGGTTACCCGATATTTACCTTCGTTACCAGACTCCACCGCTCTCACTGTCAGTGCCGGCTCCTGCTCCTTGCACGTGTAGCAGAGTACACATCGGGTAATTAACCCGATGTGTACTGTAGCTAGGAGAGCAGGGAGCCAGCGCTAAGAAGTGTGCGCGGCTCCCTGCTCTCTGCACATGTAGCTACAGCACACATCGGGTAATTAACCCGATGTGTGCTGTAACTAGGAGAACAGGGAGCCAGCGCTAAGCGGTGTGCGCTGCTCCCTGCTCTCTGCACATGTAGCTACAGCACACATTGGGTAATTTACACAATGTGTGCTGTAACTAGGAGAGCAGGGAGCCAGCGCTAAGCGGTGTGCGCTGCTCCCTGCTCTGTGCACATGTAGCTGCAGCACACATCGGGTAATTAACCCGATGTGTGCTGTAACTAGGAGAGCAGGGAGCCAGCGCTAAGCGGTGTTCGCTGCTCCCTGCTCTCTGCACGTGTAGCTGCGTGCGCTGGTAACCAAGGTAAATATCGGGTTGGTTACCCGATATTTACCTTAGTTACCAAGCGCAGCATCGCTAAAGTGCATCGCTGCTGGCTAGGGGCTGGTCACTGGTGACAGCTCACCAGCAACCCGTGTAGCGATGCTGCAGCGATCCCTGCCAGGTCAGGTTGCTGGTGGGATCGCTGGAGCGTCTGTGTGACCTCTCACCAGCAACCTCCTAGCAACTTACCAGCGATCCCTATCAGGTTGTATCGTTGTTGGGATCGCTGGTAAGTTGTTTAGTGTGACGGTACCTTTACACTGATTTCAGGTAATAGCAGAAGTGATAGATCAGGATTATCAAGTAGAAATTAAGGTACTTCTAATGAATGGTGGAGTAAGTGACATGCTAATACAGAAGGGAGATAAGATAGCTCAGTTGCTGGTACAACCTATTTATAAAATGCAGGTGGTGAGAGGAAGGGCGCCTACAGTTGTGATAGTCAGAGAAGATGAATGTTTTGGATCCTCACATCCTATCAATGATACTGTAAAAATCTGAGTGAAAAAATTGGGTGACATAGGTATTCCAGAACCTGCTGAAGTCATTGCTCAAGGAAAGGACCATGTGTTGATAGTTATGAAACCCAGACAAGAAAAGTGGGAACACGTCCAAAATGACAGATGTTATCTCAGAAAATATGTGTATTTTTGTCCCTTTAGATCAAAATCTGGAAATGTTGCATCATTGGCGCCACCATGTCCTTTCAACTTCCATCAGAAGCCAAGAAATCTTCAGACCGAAAACAGAGAGAGACCAACCATGGAAAATTTAGCCTTATGAAAAACCAAACAGAATCTATGGGTTTACTTGGCTCAGCTGATGAACACTGCCCATTTTTGTATGACAATGTCTATCACTGACACCAATCTATATATATAATTGCCTTATTCTGTCTGTCTGTCTGTCTATCTGTCTGTCTGTCTGTCTGTCATGCTCCAAAATTGTGTCCTTACGGTGACACAAAGCTGATTGGCCGCTGGGCTCGCAATGGCCCCGCCCCCCCACGGATTGGCCGCTCGCCTCGGCTCCTCCCCCCCGCACGGATTGGCCGCTCGCCTCGGGTCCGCCCCCCCCGCACGGATTGGCCTCCACTCACTCTGACTCACACGCACACTCACACTCAGACTCACATGCACACTCACACTCAGACTCACACTCAGACTCATCTATATATATAATTGCCTTATTCTGTCTGTCTGTCTGTCTATCTGTCTGTCTGTCTGTCTGTCATGCTCCAAAATTGTGTCCTTACGGTGACACAAAGCTGATTGGCCGCTGGGCTCGCAATGGCCCCGCCCCCCCACGGATTGGCCGCTCGCCTCGGCTCCTCCCCCCCGCACGGATTGGCCGCTCGCCTCGGGTCCGCCCCCCCCGCACGGATTGGCCTCCACTCACTCTGACTCACACGCACACTCACACTCAGACTCACATGCACACTCACACTCAGACTCACACTCAGACTCACATGCACACTCACAATCAGACTCACACGCACACTCACACTCACACGCACACTCACATGCACACTCACATGCACACTCACACGCACACTCACACAGACTCACACGCACACTCACAGACTCACACGCACACTCAGACTCACACTCACACACACTCAGACTCAGACTCACACTCACACTCAGACTCACACTCAGACTCACACTCAGACTCACACACACTCACACTCACACTCAGACTCACACTCACATGCACACTCACACTCAGACTCACACTCAGACTGACACGCACACTCAGACTCACACTCACACTCAGACTCACACTCAGACTCACACGCACACTCAGACTCACACTCAGACTCACACTCAGACTCACACTCAGACTCACACTCAGACTCACATGCACACTCACACTCAGACTCACACGCAGACTCAGACTCAGACTCACACTCAGACTCACACACACTCACACTCACACTCAGACTCACACTCACACTCACATGCACACTCACACTCAGACTCACACTCAGACTCACACTCAGACTCACACGCACACTCACTCACACTCACTCACACTCAGACTCAGACTCAGACTCACACTCAGACTCACACGCAGACTCAGACTCAGACTCACACTCAGACTCACACACACTCACACTCACACTCAGACTCACACTCACACTCACATGCACACTCACACTCAGACTCACACTCAGACTCACACTCAGACTCACACGCACACTCACTCACACTCACTCACACTCACACTCAGACTCACACTCAGACTCACACTCACATGCACACTCACACTCAGACTCACACTCACACTCACTCACATGCACACTCACACTCAGACTCACACTCACATGCACACTCACACTCAGACTCACCCTCAGACTCACACTCACATGCACACTCAGACTCACACTCACACTCACATGCACACTCACACTCAGACTCACACTCACATGCACACTCACACTCAGACTCACACTCACATGCACACACACTCAGACTCACACTCACATGCACACTCACACTCAGACTCACACTCACATGCACACTCACACTCAGACTCACACTCAGACTCACACTCACATGCACACTCACACTCAGACTCACACTCACATGCACACTCACACTCACACTCAGACTCACACTCACATGCACACTCACACTCAGACTCACACTCACATGCACACTCACACTCAGACTCACACTCACATGCACACTCACACGCACACTCACACAGACTCACACGCACACTCACAGACTCACACGCACACTCAGACTCACACTCACACACACTCAGACTCAGACTCACACTCACACTCAGACTCACACTCACATGCACACTCACACTCAGACTCACACTCAGACTGACACGCACACTCAGACTCACACTCAGACTCACACTCAGACTCACACGCACACTCAGACTCACACTCAGACTCACACTCAGACTCACACTCAGACTCACACTCAGACTCACATGCACACTCACACTCAGACTCACACGCAGACTCAGACTCAGACTCACACTCAGACTCAGACTCACACACACTCACACTCACACTCAGACTCACACGCACACTCACTCACACTCACTCACACTCACACCCAGACTCAGACTCACACTCAGACTCACACGCAGACTCAGACTCACACTCAGACTCACACACACTCACACTCAGACTCAGACTCACACTCACATGCACACTCACACTCAGACTCACACTCAGACTCACACGCACACTCACTCACACTCACTCAGACTCAGACTCACACTCACATGCACACTCACACTCAGACTCACACGCAGACTCAGACTCACACACACTCACACTCAGACTCACACGCACACTCACTCACACTCACTCACACTCAGACTCACACTCAGACTCACACTCACTCACATGCACACTCACACTCAGACTCACACTCACATGCACACTCACACTCAGACTCACCCTCAGACTCACACTCACATGCACACTCAGACTCACACTCACACTCACATGCACACTCACACTCAGACTCACACTCACATGCACACTCACACTCAGACTCACACTCACATGCACACTCACACTCAGACTCACACTCACATGCACACTCACACTCAGACTCACACTCACATGCACACTCACACTCAGACTCACACTCACATGCACACTCACACTCAGACTCACCCTCAGACTCACACTCACATGCACACTCAGACTCACACTCACATGCACACTCACACTCACATGCACACTCACACTCACACTCACATGCACACTCACACTCACACTCAGACTCACACTCACATGCACACTCACACTCAGACTCACACTCACATGCACACTCACACTCAGACTCACACTCACATGCACACTCACACTCAGACTCACACTCACATGCACACTCACACTCAGACTCACACTCACATGCACACTCACACTCAGACTCACACTCAGACTCACACTCACATGCACACTCACACTCAGACTCACACTCACATGCACACTCACACTCAGACTCACACTCACATGCACACTCACACTCAGACTCACACTCACATGCACACTCACACTCAGACTCACACTCACATGCACACTCACACTCAGACTCACACTCACATGCACACTCACACTCAGACTCACACTCAGACTCACACTCACATGCACACTCACACTCAGACTCACACTCACATGCACACTCACACTCAGACTCACACTCAGACTCACACTCACACTCAGACTCACACTCAGACTCACACTCACATGCACACTCACACTCAGACTCACACTCACATGCACACTCACACTCAGACTCACACTCACATGCACACTCACACTCAGACTCACACTCACATGCACACTCACACTCAGACTCACCCTCAGACTCACACTCACATGCACACTCAGACTCACACTCACATGCACACTCACACTCACATGCACACTCACACTCAGACTCACACTCACATGCACACTCACACTCACACTCAGACTCACACTCACATGCACACTCACACTCAGACTCACACTCACATGCATACTCACACTCAGACTCACACTCACACTCACATGCACACTCACACTCAGACTCACACTCACATGCACACTCACACTCAGACTCACACTCACATGCACACTCACACTCAGACTCACACTCAGATGCACACTCACACTCAGACTCACACTCACATGCACACTCACACTCAGACTCACACTCACATGCACACTCACACTCAGACTCACACTCACATGCACACTCACACTCAGACTCACACTCACATGCACACTCACACTCAGACTCACACTCAGACTCACACTCACATGCACACTCACACTCAGACTCACACTCACATGCACACTCACACTCAGACTCACACTCACATGCACACTCACACTCAGACTCACACTCAGACTCACACTCACATGCACACTCACACTCAGACTCACACTCACATGCACACTCACACTCAGACTCACACTCACATGCACACTCACACTCAGACTCACACTCACATGCACACTCACACTCAGACTCACCCTCAGACTCACACTCACATGCACACTCAGACTCACACTCACATGCACACTCACACTCACATGCACACTCACACTCAGACTCACACTCACATGCACACTCACACTCACACTCAGACTCACACTCACATGCACACTCACACTCAGACTCACACTCACATGCACACTCACACTCAGACTCACACTCACACTCACATGCACACTCACACTCAGACTCACACTCACATGCACACTCACACTCAGACTCACACTCACATGCACACTCACACTCAGACTCACACTCACATGCACACTCAGACTCACACTCACATGCACACTCACACTCAGACTCACACTCACATGCACACTCACACTCAGACTCACACTCACATGCACACTCACACTCAGACTCACACTCACATGCACACTCACATGCACACTCACACTCACATGCACACTCACACTCACATGCACACTCACATGCACACTCACACGCACACTCACACTCAGACTCACACTCACACGCACACTCACACTCACACTCAGACTCACATGCACACTCACACTCAGACTCACACTCACATGCACACTCACACTCAGACTCACACTCACATGCACACTCAGACTCACACTCACATGCACACTCACACTCAGACTCACACTCACATGCACACTCACACTCAGACTCACACTCACATGCACACTCACACTCACATGCACACTCACATGCACACTCACACTCAGACTCACACTCACATGCACACTCACACTCACATGCACACTCACACTCACACTCACATGCACACTCACACTCACATGCACACTCACACTCACATGCACACTCAGACTCACACTCAGACTCACACTCACATGCACACTCACACTCACATGCACACTCACACTCACATGCACACTCGCACTCACACTCAGACTCACACTCAGACTCACACTCAGACTCACACTCAGACTCACACTCACACTCACATCAGATCGCATCCACGTCCTGCAGCGGCAGAACACACACACCTCACACACACATCAGATCGCATCCACGTCCTGCAGCGGCGGAACACACACACCTCACACACACATAAGAACAGACACACACACACACACATCAGATCACACTCACTCTCATACACACCTCACATCGCATCCACACACTCACAACATCCCGTGATATCGCTTGCTTCTCGGCGGCGATACTGTGCTGTGAGCTTCCAGGACCTGCTGGAGGATCACATGGCCGGAAGCATGTGGTATCTCCGGATGTTGTGAGTGTGTCAGCGCGTATGTGCGATATCGTCAGTGTGTGTGTGTATGCGATCGGATGTGTGTGAGTGTGTGTGAGTGTATGTGATCGGATGTGTGTGAGTGTATGCGATCGGATGTGTGTGAGTGTGTGTGTGTGTGTGTGAGTGTATGCGATCGGATCTGTGAGTGTCGGCAGAGGAGCACGGCGTGCAGCACAGCTGCTGGGACCGCCCACCGGTGGGCACAGGGAGAAGTGGGGTGTGTGTGTGAGTGTATGCGATCATATGTGTGCGTGTTTACTGTCTGATGTGTGACTGTGGAGCACGATGGGGGGTGCACAGCATGGGGGATGTAGCACGATGGGGAGTGCGCAGCATGGGGGATGGAGCACGATGGGGAGTGTGCAGCATGGGGGATGGAGCACGATGGGGAGTGCGCAGCATGGGGGATGGAGCACGATGGGGGGTGCGCAGCATGGGGGATGGAGCACGATGGGGGTGCGCAGCATGGGGGATGGAGCACGATGGGGAGTGCGCAGCATGGGGGATGGAGCACGATGGGGTCCAGCATGGGGGATGGAGCACGATGGGGGGTGCGCAGCATGGGGGATGGAGCACGATGGGGAGTGTGCAGCATGGGGGATGGAGCACGATGGGGAGTGTGCAGCATTGGGGATGGAGCACGATGGGGAGTGCGCAGCATGGGGGATGGAGCACGATGGGGAGTGCGCAGCATGGGGGATGGAGCATGATGGAGAATGCGTAGCATGGGGGATGGAGTACGATGGGGAGTGCGCAGCATGGAGGATGGAGCACGTTTGGGAGTGCGCAGCATGGGGGATGGAGCATGATGGGGAATGCGTAGCATGGGGGATGGAGCACGATGGGGAGTGCGCAGCATGGGAGATGGAGCATGATGGGGGGTGCGCAGCATGGGGGATGGAGCACGATGGGGAGTGTGCAGCATGGGGGATGGAGCACGATGGGGAGTGCGCAGCATGGGGGATGGAGCACGATGGGGAGTGCGCAGCATGGGGGATGGAGCACATTTGGGAGTGCGCAGCATGGGGGATGGAGCACGATGAGGAATGCGCAGCATGGGGGATGGAGCACGATTGGGAATGCGCAGCATGGGGGATGGAGCACGATGGGGAATGCGCAGCATGGAGGATGGAGCACAATGGGGAGTGGGGATGGAGCACGATGGGGGGTGCGCAGCATGGGGGATGGAGCATGATGGGGGGTGCACAGCATGGGAGATGGAGCACGATGGGGGGTGGACCACGATGGGGGGTGCACACCTCCCCCCAAAACACACACACACACTGCCACACACGCACTGCACAACACACCACACACACACTGGGAACCACAAACACCACCCTACACAGACACCCACACACACAGACAACGCCGCAGACACACAACACTCAACACACAAACACCGCGGCACACACAAATATACGCACATACCGCACAACACACACATTGCACAAAACATACCTCCCCCCAAAACACACACACACATACACAACGATACAGACACACAGCGCTCCACAAATAACGACACACAACGCAAGACACAAACAACACCGCTCTCACCCCCCGCTACACCCAGACAACACCCAGAACATGTACAGCCCCTACACAAACACTTGGTAACTACACACAACAACATCTATATATATATATATATAACAAAAATCATACATTAACTACACAATACGTAAATTCTAGAATACCCGATGCGTAGAATCGGGCCACCTTCTAGTATATTATAAACTTGTTAAACTTGTATGGTGGCGGTACTGACCATGGTACATTTACAAAGATAAAGGCATAGAAGAAGATGTAACCCAGAAGGTCATATACAATCTGCATTGTGCCTGTGTGAACTGCATCGGGGAAATGTTTTTAACAAAAGAGATGATTACGATTACTATAAGGACTCAGTGTTATGCCAGCTGATTTATGCTGTCAGGTGACTTGTGATTAGTGATGAGCGGACTTGCCGATAACAGGGACCGGTTGATCCCAGTGATGCGCTGTTTAAAATTTGGTTCTGGGTATAATTATATGTGGACCAGAATCCGGCGATTAAAAATGGTGGTAGAAGGGATAAGGGGATAAGAGCGCACGTGCTTTATTTACCGAGGCTCCAGCATAGCTGTACACTGCTACCGCGGCAACGCATTCACTTCCGGGGCCAATAATTAACCCTCAATGCATATGCACTGCTTTCCCCACCCACCGGTGTCTGTAATTGGTTGCAGTCAAACGTGCCCCCACGCTGAGTGACAGCCTGTCTGATGCTTCCAATCACAGACACCATGTGCGTCTATATCGTGCAATAAAAATAAGTAAAAAAAGTTGTCCTGTGGTCCCCCCATATTATGATACCTAGTGCCACAGGCTGCTAAAGCCCATGGCTACAGGCTGCAGCCCCAGCCCTGTGCTGATCTTGGCTGTGTATCAAAATAAGAGACTGTATACAGCTTTTTTTTTAATCATTTAAATAAATCATTTAAAAAAACGGCTTGCAGTCCCCCCCAAATTTTGATACCCAGCCAAATTGAAGCCCGACAGCTGGGGGCTGGTATTCTCAGACTGGGGAGGACTATGGTTTTTAGGCCGCCCCCAGAATAAAAATAGCAGCCTGCAGCATCACAGAATTTTCTCATCCATTATCTGCGACAAGCTCAGCACTTTGACTAGCTCTTTCGGATTACCCCGACTGCCACCTCACCAAGGCAATGAGTTGTTAATAACAGCCCACAGCTGCCACTAAGCCCTAGATTAATAATAGCGAGGGTCTATGAGACCTCCCCATCACTAATCTGTAAGTGAAAGTAAATAAACACATACAATGAAAAAATCCTTTATTTGAAATAAAATACAAAAACCCACCCACTTTCAACACTTGGAACATGTCTGCATGCTGTAACTGCAGGGAGAGACGGAGCCACAATCAGCGGTAACGTCATTTAAATAAGTTGCGATCACAGCCGAAAGGTTCCCACAGTCCTCCTTTTGCTATGACCGCAACTAGCCCCAGTGACGTCAACGCTGATCGTCGCTCAGTCTCAGCCTGCAGCGTGTGGACATGTTTCATGGTTGCGTGCTGTGACTTCAGATATGTTGCAGAGCTGAATCATTTTGGGACCTCGTGTGGATTACGTCTGACCTGCAGGGGTGTTTTGGGGGTTAATAAAGTGTTGAAAGGTTATTTTTTGTATTTGATTCCAAATAAAGAATTTTTCTCGGTGTTTGTGTTTTCTTTTTACTTATAGGATTATTGATGGGGGTCTCTTAGACCCCTACCCATCACTAATTTTGGGTTTGATGTCTATTGTGCATTATTAACCCCTCATTACCCCAATTGCTACAGCATCAGGGCAAAAGGGAAGAGTTGGGGAAAGCGCCGAGCTTCTCGCATCTAATGGATGCGACAATCTCAGGAGGCTGCAGTTTGTTATTTTTTACATAGGCCTCCCCAGTTTGAGAATACCAGCCCCCAAGCTATGGGGCTTTTTCATGGCTGGGAATGAAAATTGAGGGGGGACCGCATGTGGTAACCTCTGTGGGGGACGGTTGACTCTGATGGTGGTAATAGTTGTTATTGCTGTTGTTAATATTTAATCATAAAACAACTCCGCTTTGGTAATGAACAGTCTCTTTACTGGTGATATATATAACTATTTACAGATGACAGCTGGTCAGTGTTTTCCACTCATACTGTGGTAAATTGAACCACACCAGACAGGCAGACCTCTGAGGGGCAGCTTTTCTTCTCCTGATGCTCTAGAAAAACTACTCACAAAATGGAGGACGTCAACTCCCGCTATTTCCTCTCAACTGCCGTCTCCCAGCCGACCCTATCCTTCCACGCGTAGTCGAAGTTAGCTCCTCCCCCCTGCATAGGACTCCTACCACTGCAGTCATTGGATGACTGCACAGGGAAAACAACCCTTTGAGTGCTGCCTGTCAGCAGGTTTTCACAATATCCTACAGTACTTAATATACATAGAAAATTACATTTGTGAGAAATACTCTTTATTTCTGGTATCCCAAGAAGATGACCACTTTGTGGGATACGACATGTCTCCCCTCTTGAAGTGTGTCGTCCCTGACACATACATATCTGAAAAACAGAAAGGAACAACATGCATACATATAAATGTTTTCAATGAATACTGTTGCTTAAACTATTCTTGGCTTCTTGAAGACCTAGAAAAACACATAAAAAACCACATCAGGATGCAAAGTAAAACAGCATGTAACCATAATAAAGGAGTCCATTTGTCTTGAAGATCCTTTTAGAAACAACCCCCACTAGGTGGGGAACGGGATGACAGCTAACCCACAATAACTTCTTTGCTTGGTCCCTGGGTGCAGTCAGGGCAGACAGACCATAAAGAAACTTTCTGCACCAAGCTGTTTTTTTGGAGGGCTAGGACACAGTGTAGCAGTAATAAGGCTCTCATAAGCCAGAATCTCTCTTATTACACAGCAAATGTATGTCTCTATTGAAGCTACACATGCAAAGTCTCTCCTATTCAGATAGGCAGCGACAAATTTTTTTTGGTAACGAGCGGGTAACTGTCCCTTGGTTGCTCATTCAGATCTCTGTAGAGCAGGTACTGACTCCTCTTCATAGGTGGATGGTGCTCCTGGCTCCTCAACTGTAGAGGGCATCCCCTGAGAACCTATAGCAGGAGTTATGTCAGCACCCTCTAGTGGAGAAGGAGGAGCTGGCATAATAAACTGAAGATGGGGTGCATTAAGCCAAACAAATGGGATAGTGGAGACCCTGGAAGCCTTCTCTGGTGCAACAGGGGTATAAACTGGAGTAACTGTAGCTTCCTGGGAAATGCAAGCTTTTATCTGGCTTCGATGAACGACCTTTTCTTGCGGAGTATCTTCTCTGGCAATTTTGTACACTTCCACCCCTGGGAACGGTATACTGTTGATGATGTAAGGGCAGGATTCCCACTGATCATCCAGCTTGTGAGAGCGGCGGTTCTTTTTAACCCAAACTCTGTCTCCAACTTGTAATGGTTTGGCCTTGGCTGAAGCATTGAAATCATCCTCCTGCCTTTGGCGGACAGCTTACAAGCGTTCTTCTACGATTTCATTAGCTTCTCTCAGACGTCTTTGGTGGTCCGCAACCCAATCTGTCTCTGGAAGGGGATTATGGCAAGCTTCTACTTGAACATTTACTGTAGTAGCTGGAGGTCTGCAGGCAGTTTCCTTGGACGAACAAACATCAAGTAATGTGGAGTATAACCAGTGGAACAGTGAATGGTATTGTTGTATAAGTAAGTGAACTCCTGCAGTACCTCAGGCCATTCTTTCCTTTCTTGGGATGGAACATTGTTTATCATGTCAATCAAAGTTTTGTTCATCCTCTCACACAGGCCATTGCATTGGGGATGGTAAGCGGTTGTGCGAAGTTTCTTGCAGCCATAGAGAGCACACAGTTCTTGGAATAAATCCGATTCAAATGCTGGACCTTGATCTGTCAGAATCTGCTCAGGATATCCATAAGGTCTCACAAAGTGTTTCAAAAACATCTCAGCAGTGGTTCGAGTAGTCAGATCTCTGACAGGCATGGCCACAACAAATTTAGTGTAGTGGTCGACGATGGTCAGAGCATAGAGGTATCCAGTACGGCAGAGTTGCAGTTTGACATGATCAAGGGCCACAAGCTCCAGAGGATGATGTGTTTCAATAGGATACAGCGGAGCTCTTTGTTCCATACCTTCTCTGCTACTTAGAGTACACGTGATACATTCTCTGCACCATTTCTCAATGTCTTGTCTCATTACTATCCAATAGAAGCGTTCTTGGATTGTCATTTCAGTCTTTTGGCAACCAAAGTGTCTGGACTTGTCATGATAGGCCTCTAGAATGAGATTGGCATCTTGTCTGGGTACAACTATTTGGAAGACTCTCATGAGTGTGGGGATTCACAGTGCATCGTACTAACACTCCTTTGTAGTACTGTAGATGTTTTCTCTGTCGCCATAATCGACAAAGTTCTGGATTAGATTGCCTGTAGCTCACCGGTAATTTTGGTGGTATAGATTCTAGTAACTTCTATAAAGTTCTGAAGGTATGGCTTCCGTTTGAATTTCAGCCCAATTATGGCTCACTGAGTGTCTAGAGCTGGGTTCAGAAACAGGAGGTTTTGGGACTTTCTGCACATTTTGTCTGGTAACATATGAGTAAAAGGCAGGCATTTCCACTGTTTCCCACTCGTCCTCATCATAACGGGGTATTTCTGTTGTGGGAAGCCTGGACAGGGCATGAGCATTGGTGTTAGATCGACCTGCTCTGTACTTCAGGACAAACTGGTAGTTGGCCAGTCGGGAAGCCCATCTCTGCTACAAGGGCTCAAAGTTTGGCAGAATGCAACTGGGACAATGGGTTGTTGTCAGTGAAAGCAATGAAGGGAGTTGCAGCTAAGTAGTGCTTAAATTTGTCTGTGACAGCCCACACTAGTGCAAGGAATTCCAACATAAATGAGCTGTAGTTCTGATCATTTCTTTCAGTTGGTCGGAGGGATCTGCTGGCATAGGCGATAACTCTTTCTTTGCTGTCTTGGACCTGGGCTAGCACTGCACCTAATCCCAGGTGGCTGTCATCTGTATACAGATGAAAGGGGATGTTGTAGTCTGGATAGGCAAGGACCGGGGTTTCAGTTAACTTTACCTTAAGTTCCTGGAAGGACTGTTCTAGTTCTGGCGTCGACTGAATGGAGGGGCTCTAGCACATCTTCTGACACGGTTGTCCTTTCAGGAGCTCTTGTAAGGGAGCAGCAATCTGGGTAAAGTTTTTGATGAATCTCCTATAGTAGCTGGCAAATCTGAGGAATCTGTGGACTTCCCTAATGGTGGTTGGGATAGGCCAGTCTATTACTATGGCAGTCTTCTCCGGATCTGGAATAACTCCTTCCGCACTAACTATGTATCCCAGGTACTGGACCTTGGATTTTAGTAGATGGCATTTGGATGGTTTGACTTTCAGGCCATGCTTGGCTAGGACTTCAAAGACTTCGGTGAGATGTCAGTGGTGCTCTTCATAAGTTTTGGAGTAAATTATTACATCACCTAAGTACAACAGCACAGTTTCAAAATTCTTGTGACCCAAGCAGCATTCTATAAGCCTCTGAAAGGTTCCAGGGGCATTACACAAGCCAAACGGCATAAAGTTGAATTCAAACAAGCCCATAGGGGTAGTGAATGCAGTCTTTTCTTGGTCCTCTGAAGCCATGGGTACTTGCCAGTACCCGCTGGTGAGATCTAGGGTGGAGAAATAGGCTGCTGATTTCATGGCAGTCAAAGATTCTTCTATTCTGGGCAATGGGTATGCATCTTTATGGGTAATGTTATTGAGCTTGCGATAATCTACACATAGCCGAATACTTCCATCTTTCTTTTTGACGAGAACAATTGGTGCGGCCCAAGGACTTCGACTGTCTTTAATCACATTAGCATCTTTCATTTCTTGTATCATTCTCTTCACTGGCTGATACATGGATGGAGGTATAGGTCGGTACTTTTCTTTGATTGGAGGATGGGAGCCAGTGGGGATGAAATGTTTGATTGTACTGACTCTTCCAAAGTCAAAAGATGACTTGCTGAATATATGTTGGTACTCTTTGGCAACTCTCAGGGCTTCTTCCTTTTCTGTGAGGGGGGTTTCATAAGTACCTATGTCTAGCTCTTGCCACCACTCCTCCTTAGTTTCTGGACTTGGAGAATTTTCCACTTTGGTAGAATATTGAGACACTTGGAGGATATCTTCATAATTAAGCCCACTCACTTTGGGTACAATAGTATATTTGCGCAGGGTCACAGCTTGGTTACTGCAATTTATGAGACGCACCGGTACTCGACCGTGAGTTACATTAGCTAGACTTCTTGCAGCTACAATGACTGTATCATCTATATATTCTACTGCTTCAATCAGGACTTCATAGTTCTGACCCTGTAGACCCATCTTCGTTTTACACCACACCATAGTTTCTGTATGGGGTTGGAGAACCACAGGCCTTGAGTCCATAATCCTGGTAGAGCCTATCTCTCCTCTGGAATTAGTGAATTGCTGATGGCTAATGAGTATACGAAGCGTTTTCTGAATAGTTCTCTTCTTCTTGGGGGAAGCAGCATTGAATGCATAAGTCATGCCTTCGATTACTTCGTCAAAACAATTTTGTAATATGTTCATTCCCAAGACCACAGGAGGAAAAAAGTCTTCTTCTCCTCTATTTACTACAATAATGCCTTGGTGAGGTAACTCAGTTCTGCCAACTTTTAAGGTAGCTTCCCAGTGGCCCACTTGAGGAACAGGTTGTCCATTACTAGCTATAATGTTAAGGTCAGCAAAGGTAATTTTTGCTAGCTGGTCTGTTTTCAAGTATCGTTTATATTGTGGTAGCTGGATGGTGGTAACTTGTGAGCCAGTGTCGAGTAGTGCTAGAAAGGGGATTCCATCTATTGTGATTGGAATGATGGGACGGTACCCAACATATTTTAGGCCCCAGTCAGGATCATCTGGACCTATGCATTCTTCTTCTGAGGGTCGGTCCTTGGCCTCAGGAAACTCCAGTTTAAAGGCTGGCATTCTCTTTCTATATGGCCACTACGATTGCATCTGCGGCAAATCGGCTGACCTAGGGAATCAAATCTGTCAGTGGGTCTCCTACCTGTCCGGTAGTAGTTGTCCCGGGGACTGTTGGATGGTAACTTCCGGATAAAGGAAGGATGGTCCTCTTGATTGGGTTGGTGTTTCAGCTCCTTTACTTCTTTGCACAGGATTGCGAGACTTTTGGTTAGTTCCGCAACTTGATCACGAAGCTCTTCAGTAGGGTCTTGTACCTGCTGGGGAACAGACTGAACAACAACAGGTTTGGCACAGGCAGATACAGCATGTTGTTGGTTATTCACACCTTTATATGCATCCTTGGGACTCAATACTTTTATGGCAGTCTCTTTAAAATCCAAAAAATCACTATTGGGATGTTGTTGTGCCAGCATTCTCCCTTAAAATTAGATCAGCATTAATAGCTTCAGAGGGATCAGCCTGCTCAAGGATATGCCAAGCTTCCTGTAAACTGAGGGTAAAATCTCTTAAAGATTCATGGGACTGCTGCTTTTTTCCAAAGAATTGCATATTTAACTCTGACAGGGTTTTTGTTTTAAATATAACTTTTAACCTGTCTAATATTTCTTCAGCAGTTTTCTTTACACTACAAGGCCAAGATTTAACTTCCCTAAGTGCAGCGCCCCCTAGCTGACCAATCAGTAACGCAATTTTTTGTTCCGGGCGGACTGGGTACAATCTGAATATTGCCTGCATTTTCTCTTTAAAGTCGGTTAATGTGCGGGGTTCTCCACTATAGCTGTGGAGCCAGGGTGCCCCAAAGTAGTAAGACATTGTTAATGGCATTGTTTGAGCCAATGCAATAGATGGGCTGCAGCTCGTCACTTCGCTCTCCTCTCCTGAAGACATGTTTACAGCACTGTATGTGTGATGCAGTAGTTCTTACCGTACTCCCTGTTGCCTGCCTCTCCCCTCTTTGTTGGGGTACAGTGGAGGGAATTTCAGCTTAGGAAGAAAGGAGGTCACTTTTCCCAGTAAAGCAGCCACTGGTATGTGTACAGACTCTTCTTGCAACAACAGCTGTGGAGCAGTACAAATTCTTTAAGGCAGTAAAGACTGGCACTTCCTGAGGTAATTTTCTCATCAATTTCTTTTAATATCAATAGTATATATTACCACTCTCTTCAGGGCATATGAGGCACAGAGGTAACATCTTGTTCGTGACGCCAAAAGTTGTGGTAACCTCGTGTGGGACACGGTTGAGTCTGATGGTGGTAATAGTTGTTATTGTTGTTGTTAATATTTAATCATAAAACAACTCCGCTTCGGTGATGAACAGTCTCTTTACTGGTGATATATATAACTATTTACAGATGACAGCTGGTCAGTGTTTTCCACACATACTGTGGTAAATTCAACCACACCAGACAGGCAGACCTCTGAGGGGAAGCTTTTCTTCTCCTGATGCTCTAGAAAAACTACTCACAAAATGGAGGACGTCAACTCCCTCTATTTCCTCACAACTGCCGTCTCCCAGCCGACCCTATCCTTCCACGTGTAGTCGGAGTTAGCTCCTCCCCCCTGCATAGGACTCCTACCACTGCAGTCATTGGATGACTGCACAGGGGAAACTTAACCCTCTGAGTGCTGCCTGTCAGCAGGTTTTCACAATATCCTACAGTACTTAATATACATAGAAAATTACATTTGTGCGAAATACTCTAGATTTCTGGTATCCCAAGGAGATGACCACTCTGGGATACCACACCGCATGCCAGTTTTTTAAATTATTTATTTAAATAATTAAAAAAAAAACAACCCTGCATGCGGTATATTTTGATACACAGATAAGCACACGGCTGGGAGCTGCAGCCTGTAGCTGTGGGCTTTATCTGTGCTGGGTATCATAATATGGGGGGACCCTATGTAAATTGTTTTATTTATGTTTATACCACAATACTGACCCGCAAACAGCGCCTGTGATTGGTTGCAGTCAGACGCAGTCACACAGGCCGGGGAGCGCGACTGACTGCAACGAATCACACACACCAGGATGGGCGGTGGGCGGGGAAAGCAGTGCATATGGATTAGCCTAAAGAGTGGCCCAGGAAGTGAAGGAGAGGCCGCGGGAGCAGTGTACAGCCGCAACAGAGCCTCGGTAAGTATGAAGCGCTCGCTTCATCCTTATTTTCTTTAATTTTCCTTTATTTTTTTTTTTTAATTTCTCGAGTACTGGATTGGGATGAACACCCAAAATCCCGTGCCCTCCACCCGAGTATCTTTGAAACCACGCGGATCCGGACTTTTACAGTCTGGGTCCATCCATCACTACTTGTGATAAAAACCAAAATAGGAAGATGTCAACAATTAAAAAGTACATAATCAGACAGGGGATAGGGAGATGCTATTAGTTATGGCTCTCATTCAGATAAAAAGTATGAAGGCAGGAAAAAAATATGAGATTTAACAATATAGTGACCTCTCCGTCATATACACAAGATGTAAAATTGTTACCAGAATCATATACAGTACAGACCAAAAGTTTGGACACACCTTCTCATTCAAAGAGTTTTCTTTATTTTCATGACTCTAAAAATTGTAGATTCACATTGAAGACATCAAAACTATGAATGAAAACATGTGGAATGAAATACTTAAAAAAGTGTGAAACAACTGAAAATATGTCTTATATTCTAGATTCTTCAAAGTAGCCACCTTTTCCTTTGATTACTGCTATGCACACTCTTGGCATTCTCTTGATGAGCTTCAAGAGGTAGTCACCGGAAATGGTTTTCTAACAGTCTTGAAGGAGTTCCCAGAGATTGTCTTGTCTGGTGGCTAAATTTATAAATAATACAAATAAAGATAGTGTTATTGCAATCAGCCAAGCCACAAGCCATGTGCCCAATGGATGCTCGCCGGCGAAGGGAAGAAATTAAGTCAGCTCTGACAGACCGCAAATGCCCAGGGATCATATTCATTGAAAAGCTTTAACATGAAAGTGAATACACCCCAACGTTATTGGTTACTGTTCAAGCTTTCACATAATGATTGGTTACACCATTGTTTTTGTTATACGGATTGGTTCTATGGAATATTTCATAAATCTGCGACCACATGATACAAATGAACGCTAAGATAATATTCTTAGATGAGAAACTGTGGAAAGAAAAGCGCAATAGGGTCTTACCCCAAAAAGGGGAGGAAGATATGTAATAAAAACACACTCACCTATAATGGTTGTGCCAGTCATAACCACTATACAGGCATATATAAGATCCAGGTCCAGGCAGCAGTCCCAAAGTTGGCTGATAACAGAGAGTGATAGAAGAAGGGTCTTAATTCCGCGCCAAGGACTCAATGGATCCAGGAAGAGATTAATGCTTCATTAATAACATGCACAAGTCTATGCGTTTCTGGAGACACAGCTCCCTTCATCAGGACATTGGCAACAGAACATCAAATCTGATCATCAAATGATGTTCTCTTGCCAAAGTCCTGATGAAGGGAGCTGTGTCTCCAGAAACGCGTAGACTTGTGCATGTTTTTCAAGAAGCATTAATCTCTTCCTGGATCCATTGAGTCCTTGGCGCGGAATTAAGACCCTTCTTCTATCACTCACTGTTATAAGATAATATTCTTGGCATGGTGTATGTTCCTTATGGTCTTTATCTTGTCCTTACACAGTCTAGGGGCTTTTTAATATCAATTTATGTAAGTAAGGAACATGCTAAGTCATGCTAGGTGTATCAGGGGCCCAATTTTTGAGATAATGTATGGTACATTTTTCAATGTACCAAACTACTAATATATCATCTTATATTTAAAGGCACATTACATGCAAATTGGTCTTCACATAAATTTGAATGTAAGGTGTAACAAATTCAAACAATAATAATAACGGTAACAATCTGATCTTATAGATCAGATTATTTCCTTAACATTTCCCTCCTCTTGTTTGAATTTCGAAACATATACCTATGCCTTTTGATATTGTGTACCCCAAGTGTTTCCAATCCTCACCAGTGAACCCCTATGTCAGCTGGTACGTCCGTGAGGTGCGCGGATAGGCCACTCAAATGAGGGAATCCAATGATTCGTCCCCAGACTAAGTCAGTTGCTCACTGTAGCTAATACATACACTCATGATTTAAAACCTGCTAGGGTGCAACTGTGGGACCCTCTTCCAGAGATGAAGTCTTCCATCCGTTCTCCAAACACTGGGGGGGGGGGGTGTTCTCTCAGGTAGGAGGGACAGCTGGGCTGGGCCATCAGACAGTCATTTCCAGGGTTACCTTTGAGCTGGTTTTCTTGGGGCATCCAAAGAGTGTGGTGTACAACACAGCAATCTAAATTCCAATATGTTTGCTTCTAAGCCTGCCAGGCAAACTCAGAGTCAAGCCTCAAGCTTAACTGTTTAAACAAGAGGATAAGCATAAACTATTGCCAGCAATTTCTTTGCAAAAGGTATAGAGCACTCGCCAGTCAGTTTTCTCATTCTTTTGAGCTGGTTGCCCGGATGAGTCAGTTGAGCCAATCAGGTCACTGAAAGTCCCATTTTCTTGGAAATAAAGTTCTCTTTTAGACAGTCTGGCAGGCTGGACATCCTGTAGAGCCCCTGTTGTACTGGCGTTATACATATAGTGGCCACACCAGTCTTTTTGGAAATGGCCACAGCTCGGTCCCCTTTTGTTTTATGTGCTGCATCTAGATGATGACAGTCACTTTCTTTCATTGGTTTGCAGGCTTTAAGCACTTTCCGCTGAGGTTCATCTGCTGCCTCCATCTTAGTCAGGTGCTCTGCCCTCAGTTAGGTGGGACAGCGAGCAATCTTCAGGGACCAGTATATCGGTACCTTCTAAGGAGTTAGGGTCTGGAAAGAAACATATGTGATTGCACTTTTCTGGCAATAAATAAACAATACCAGTTACAAACAGGTGTGTGTCATCCCTGTAAATGAGAGGACACACACAAGCTAGGGACCCCAACGTAGAGAAATACTTTGGTGTAGTGTTGGGGCTCTATTGCATTGATCAATTCAGTAGCTAAATTTCTCTTTATTCATATGTTCATGGCAGTAATGCAGATTCCATTTTTCACATTTTCACTCTTACATATAGCTATTGGATTTTTCAAGTCAGTATTCACACAGCAGTTTCTGCTATTTCATGTATTCCCCTTACATAGTCACTGGTGTGCATACCTTATCTCCCCATAGTGATGTTTTTGTAGGCTTTTGCACCCAGTTCAGACTTAGGGTACCTTCACACTTAGCGATGCAGCAGCGATCCGACCAGCGATCTGACCTGGTCAGGATCGCTGCTGCATCGCTACATGGTCGCTGGTGAGCTGTCAAACAGGCAGATCTCACCAGCGACCACTGAACAGCCCCCAGCCAGCAGCGACGTGCAAGCGACGCTGCGCTTGCACGGAGCCGCCGTCTGGAAGCTGCGGAGACTGGTAACTAAGGTAAACATCGGGTATGGTTACCCGATGTTTACATTAGTTACCAGCGCTGTGTGCAGAGAGCAGGGAGCCGCGCACACTGAGCGCTGGCTCCTTGCTCTCCTAGCTGCTGTACACATCGGGTTAATTAACCCGATGTGTAATGCAGCTACATGTGCAGAGAGCAAGGAGCCGCGCACACTGCTTAGCGCTGGCTCCTTGCTCTCCTAGCTGCTATACACATCGGGTTAATTAACCCGATGTGTACAGCAGCTACATGTGCAGAGAGCCGGAGCCGGCAGCACAGGCAGCGTGAGAGCTGCTGGTAACTAAGGTAAATATCGGGTAACCACCTTGGTTACCCGATGTTTATCTTGGATACAGCTTACCTCAGCTGTCAGATGCCGGCTCCTGCTCCCTGCTCGCTTCATTTGTCACTCTCTTGCTGTCACACACAGCGATCTGTGTGTCACAGCAGGAGAGCGGCTTTGAAGAAAACGAACCAGGGCTGTGTGTAACGAGCAGCGATCTCGCAGCAGGGGCCAGATCGCTGCTCAGTGTCACACACAGCGAGATCGCTAATGAGGTCACTGCTGCGTCACAAAAAGCGTGACTCAGCAGCGATCTCGGCAGCGAGCTCGCTGTGTGTGAAGCACCCCTTAGAATGGTGTTCCAAACGTTATTCCTTATTGTTAGTAGTTTTTTGTTTGTGAACCCTCTCCACTCACACCTATTGCCAATCCATATCATACGCATATATAGCCTGGGTCTCAGCTTCCCATACACGGTAAGTTTTTTAACTGCATGAGAGGACACACACAAGCTAGGGACCCCAACGTAGAGAAATACTTTGGCGTAGTGTTGGGGCTCTATTGCATTGATCAATTCAGTAGCTAAATTTCTCTTTATTCATATGTTCATGGCAGTAATGCAGATTCCATTTTTCACATTTTCACTCTTACATATAGCTATTGGATTTTTCAAGTCAGTATTCACACAGTAGTTTCTGCTATTTCATGTATTCCCCTTACATAGTCACTGGTGTGCATACCTTATCTCCCCATAGTGATGTTTTTTTAGGTTTTTGCACCCAGTTCAGACTTAGAATGGTGTTCCAAACGTTATTCCTTATTGTTAGTAGTTTTTCGTTTGTGAACCCTCTCCACTCACACCTATTGCCAATCCATATCATACGCATATATAGCCTGGGTCTCAGCTTCCCATACACGGTAAGTTTTTTAACTGCATGAGAGGACACACACAAGCTAGGGACCCCAACGTAGAGAAATACTTTGGCGTAGTGTTGGGGCTCTATTGCATTGATCAATTCAGTAGCTAAATTTCTCTTTATTCATATGTTCATGGCAGTAATGCAGATTCCATTTTTCACATTTTCACTCTTACATATAGCTATTGGATTTTTCAAGTCAGTATTCACACAGCAGTTTCTGCTATTTCATGTATTCCCCTTACATAGTCACTGGTGTGCATACCTTATCTCCCCATAGTGATGTTTTTTTAGGTTTTTGCACCCAGTTCAGACTTAGAATGGTGTTCCAAACGTTATTTCTTATTATCCCTGTAAATCACCCACTCAAACCCTTAAACTAGTTGGCTGATTCAAAAAGTTCTTCTCCTCTGACCTGGCCTGACCTGGATATTTCTTGCAATGGCCACCCCTATAATATATGCACTTTTATCCGTTTAGGAACCCCAGTTTTACATACCACCTCCGTTATGAGCTTTTCAGCAGTAACATGGGTATGCCCCAGATTAATCCTGGAAAGATACCAACTAGTGATGGGAGCCTCGCCCGAACCTTTTGTAAAGTTCGAGTTTGGGGTCAAAGATAATATAAACTTGTGTCCGAATCCCAAACTTGGACATTGCAGTTATGTGATGGGGCGTGGGGGGGTGGGTTGTAAAATAAAGAATATACACTAGAGTTGAAAAGTTTTAGGTCACTTAGATATTTCCTTATTTTTGAAAGAAAAGCACATTTGTTTTCAATGGAGGTAACACTAAATTAAACAGAAATACACTCTATACATTGTTAATGTGGTAAATGACTATTCTAGCTGCAAAGTCTGGTTTTGAATGCAATATTTACATAGGTGTGTAGAGGCCCATTTACAACAACAACCACTCCAGTGTAATAATGGTACATTGTGTTTGCTAACTGTGTTAGAAGGCCAATGGATATTTAGAAATCCCTTGAAATCCTTTGTGCAAGTATGCTAGCACAGCTGAAAACAGTTTTGCTGATTAGAGAAGTTATAAAACTGACCTTCCTTTGAGCTAGTTGAGAATCTGTAGCATTACATTTGTTGGTTCCATTAAACTCTCAAAATGGCCCAGAAAAAGAGAACTTATGTGAAACCTGACAGTCTATTCTTGTTCTTAGAAATTAATGATATTCCATGCGAGAAATTTCCAAAAATCTGAAGATTTCCTATAACGGTGTGTACTACTCCCTTCAGAGGGGAGCATAAACAGGCTCTAACCAGAGTAGAAAGAAAAGTGGGGAGCCTCGCTGTACAACGGAGCAACAAGACAAGTACATTAGAGCCTCTAGTTTGAGAAATCAATGCCTCACAGGTCCTCAACTGGCAGCTTCATTAAATAGTACCCGAAAAATGCTAGTGTCAACGTCTACAGTGAAGAGGTGACTCCGGGATGCTGGCCTTCAGGGCAGAATGGTAAAGAAAAAGCCATATCTGAGACTGGCTAATAAAAGGAAAAGATTAATATGGGCAAAAGAACACAGACATTGGACAATGGAAGATTGGAAAAAAGTGTTATGGACAGACGAATCGACGTTTGAGGTGTTTGGATCACACAGAAGAACATTTGTGAGACACAGAACTACTGAAAAAATACTGGAAGAGTGCTTGACGCCATCTGTCAAGCATGGTGGAGGTAGTGTGTAATAGTGTGGGGTTGCTTTGGTGCTGGTAAAGTGAGAAATTTGTTTAAGGTAAAAGGTATTTTTGAATAAGGAAGGCTATCACTCAATTTTGCAACGCCATGCTATACCCTTTGGACAGCGCTTGATTGGAGCCAATTTCATCTTACAATAGGACAATGACCCAAAGCACACCTCCAAATTATGCATTAACTATTTAGGGAAGAAGCAGGTAGCTGGTATTCTTTCTGTAAAGGAGTGGCCAGCCCAGTCAACAGATCTCAGCCCTATTGAGCTGATGTGGGAGCAGCTTGATCGTATGGTACGCAAAAAGTGCCCATCAAGCCAATCCAACTTGTGGGAGGGGCTTCTGGAAGCATGGGGTGAAATATCTCCAGATTATCTCATCAAATTAACAGCTAGAATGCCAAAGGTCTGCAAAGCTGTAATTGCTGCAAAGGGAGCTTTCTTTGACGAAAGCAAAGTTTGAAAGAGAACATTATTATTTCAAATAAAAATTATTATTTCTAACCTAGTCAATGTTAACTATATTTTCTATTCATTATGCGACTTTGTCTCCCGGCCATTTCTGCCTCCGGGTCCAATCATTGCTCTGCCTTCGGTTAACCACCACTGACTACAGGAACTTCCTTGACGTCATAAGCATGTGACCAGTCTGGGGTGAATGTTGTATTACCTCATATTACAGACTGATCACATGGCTATGACATCATGAAAGGTCCTGTAGTCAGTGGTGGTTACCCGTGGGCACAGCTGACCGGCCTCTGCTATGTACTCGGGTGAAGTCTCTGACTGCTCTCAGCTGAGTCTGTGTGAGCAGACCTGTGTTTGTCTCCTCGCACAGATGTAGCAGAGCTGAAGATGCTCGCCCGCCTTTGAACTAGGTCAGAGGGTATTTTTTGGGGGTAATAAAGATGGAGTCCTAAATGTCTTCAGTTTTATTGCTAATAAAATATTTTTTTCTCTGTGTTGTTTTATTTTACTGTTAAAATAACAGATAATCACAGATGCGGTCACAGAGTGGACGTCTGTGATTGGATGCCGGAGTAACCTGAAACCAGCCTATACATTCTAGCATCTAGAATATATGGGCAGATTCAAGGGTACTCCAACAGTCAATCACAGATGCCCGTTCTGCATGACAGCGTCTGTGATTGGCTGTTGGGTCCCTCACACATATAGTAGTGTAAAAAGAAATAATTTTAAAAATTGATGTAGCGCGCTGCAGTATTTTTGATTCTCAGCGCAGATGAAGTAGACGGCTATGGGCTGCCACCCACATCTGCCTGGCTTTACCTTGGCTGGCAATCAAAATACAGGAAGCCCATTATTTTTTTTATAAATTAGTTCAAAAAAATAATTTAAAAAAATAAAGTGTGAGCTCCTGCCGTATTTTTATTGTCAGTCAGGTAAAAAAAGGGAACTGGGATTCTCAGCATAATAAGACCCAAGCGTTCTGGGCCTCCCACGCTAAAAACCTCAGCTCGCAGCCACCCCTGGAAATGGCGCATTGTTTCTTAGCACCTTTTAAAAGGCGCTTTACCCGGCTCGTCCAGTGGCCCTGATGGCTGTGGCATACTGGCTAATAAAGGGGTTAATACCAGCTTTGTATTCTGAGCTGGTACTAAGCCCGAAATTCATGGTGTCACGCTGTGATTGAATGAGACAAGTATGAGTGTGTGACTGGGTCAAGATAGGTATCCAGTCTTCAGAATTGGTGATTATGGATGTCATGCTGTTCATCTGCTTCAATTTTAGAGCGTTATGGCGTGGTCATGAGGAGTTAACTTTGTGAAAACAACATACCGGAAAACTTTGAAATGTTAGACTATAATAAATAGCAAACAAACCTTGGGTTGTTCGATTATAATCAGTAACAAACAATCTTGAAGCACTGTGCTGAGATCATAAAGCTTAACTTGGTAAAAACAACATACTGCGCAACTGCAAGAAACTGATGATCTGGCTAAAACATACTGCGCAGCCGTGATGGAGGAGGATGTGGGAGTTGTGTATAAAAAGGGTGGGCCTGCTCAGTGAGTTAGTGACATTCCAGAAGGTATGGTGGACGCACTTCGTCTGTGATAAGACCAGAGTATTTTCCTTCTCACTAACACTGAGGTCCCTCCGGTGGAGAAGTGATGTTACAATACTTGGTAATGTATTGATGCATATTTCTCTATATACTAGGATTTACATTGATTGTATGATTTACATTAATTGAATCAACAGAACAGGGTAATATTGTTGCTGCCATTCCATAATTGAACATTATCCTGATGCAATCAATAAATTGTTACATTGTTTTACCATAAAACTGTATTCAGTGTGCCTAATTAGAAAATTAGTGAGCGCTACGTAAGTAAGGGTGTATCTGCCCTGTCAGTTTGACATGGTAAGACACATGACAAATTAGACATGGCCACCATGAATTTCTAGTAAACAGTAAAAAAAACACAAGACATAAAAAAAATTATTAGAAATAAAAAAAAAAAAAAAATTTTTAGAGACTCCATCTTTATTATAAAAAAAATCTTAGTCCGACGTAGTCCACAGAGAAAGCAATGTCAGCTCTGCTTAATCACTCTGTACAGACAGCCGTCTATACAGAGCGAGAAGCAGGGAGAGCATTGTCAGCTCTGCTTCATTGCTTTGTACAGACAAGTGCCTATACAGAGCGAGAAGCAGGCTGAGGTCAGAGTTCCAGTTGTGTATGACTCGTACAGTCTCCCATCGGTATCACTCAGCATGGCGCACACCCTCCGGACAGGGGCGGTTCAGCTGCATAGAAATACACTCCTGTCCAGGAGATTGTGCGCCGTGCCAGGTGATACCGATGCGAGAGTCGCACAGTGACAGTCAAAGTTCAATAGAGTCCATGGCAGCCATGGAATCGGGTGAACCCTGACGTCACCGCGAACACAGGCCGAAAACTGCCGAGTGACGAGCAGTGCAGTGAATACCCCCGGAAGTTAATCGGACCCGGAAGCAGAAGCAGCCAGGAGATAGCAGTTCTGCAGGACATGTTGTGGGACCTGTAAGTATAGTCATGTTTTTTAATAATGTGCTTGTTTTTACAGTCCCTGGACTCGAACTGGACCCGAACTGTAACATGAGCTTCCCAGGCAAGCTCATGTTCGGGATTGTGTGCACGAACACTATCTGTTTGGTACGGACCCCGAACTTCACAGTTCGGGTTTGCCCATCACTAATACCAACACAACATAATCACACACAGACTTACTTATGATAGATATACAGTATATGCATATATTTTCATCAATCTCTAGAATGGGTAGAATGGATGAAGAGTGTGTTTCTTACCGGGTCTTTGTAATTCTTCCTGCAGTGTATTAGGCATATGTCTTACAAGGCTGGGTGTGTCTGGCCACCTGGATACTGAACTCTGGTGCAACACATACCCTTGTCCACCAAACACTTGCACATATAACGGTCTTTGACAGGTGTGTTAGTCCATGGGTTACCTGGTCCATCAATGAGAAGAGAGCCCATGGCAGAGAATGCTTATCAGCCTTTATCTACAGACCTTCCTCAGTCAGCTGAGCTTTTTGCGTCTCACACACCTTTACTTGTTCCTGTAGGGATTTTAAGGACACCAGGAGTGACAAATGCCACAGAGGTGACAGATATCACCGATCTGAATTGTTAGGAGACTCAACTCTAGGCCTTTGTAGTTTTTTTTACATCTTTCATGTGACAGGTTATATAAACATTTGAACAGTTTACCCTTCTGCCGTTCCACACGACCAGTGACTGACAAGTCCCTTTATTCAGATTATTTTACTTCATGTTGTGCAATGGCAGCATATCTATTGCAGAATTGACCAGTATCTACTCCATCGATAAGAGATAAACTCAAATTCTGCATTAGTATCAACGGAAGGGTGTCTCTGTGCTTTCTAGCAAACATTAATTTATGACCGTTATAATTCTAAGATGATTTTAACCACTTCACAACTGCGGGCCATATCAGTACGTCCTATTGTTGCGTGACTTAATGACCAGGGACGTACTGGTATGTAACGATGTAGGTAACAATCAATACTGCATGCGACACTTAGGGGATTAGGAGAGGGATCATGCTCCTTCTCCCCTCTGATCAGGACCCCCACAATGTAATCGTGAGGGCACGATCATTGTCATGGTGACACAAAGTTTTCATGACGACTTCCAGGTCACCTGACTTACTGGGAGCCTACGGAGAGCCTTTGGGATCATGCCTGATGCGTGATCACACAGTCTCTCAGTGCGGTGCTGACAGCTGCGATGTCCTGCGATGATCGAGCACTGCAGAACATTGTAGTTGCGATCACAGCACTGTTGGGTGCTGTCCCATAAAGGGACCAAGTGAAAAAGTAAAAAAAGAGTTAAAAGAAGTAAAAATATTTAAAAAAAAAAATCAGAAAATAAATAAAGAACATAAAAAAAAAATTCCACTGGTTATAATTGTGTTAATAAAAACCCCAACTACTCACCCCAGCCTCAGAAAGCACGGGTTACTGATCTATCAAGGATGCAATAAAGTCCCTTTAGACTTGGTGCAGGTAAATCCATAGTTTAAACACAATAGCATAGTTATGATAACTACTGTGTATTTGTTTAATTTCTTTAGAGTATTGTCTGTCTTTGCTACTGTGAAAGAAAAAACAGAAATGTGTCATGTGATCTGTCATGTGAATTGTTTGTAGCAGCCACACCTGTTAGTAGTTTGTTCCCAAACTACTTATCCCAGCCAAAGCAAGCGAAGATTACTGAGCCTGCAGTAAAGTCCAAGGGTGCAGGTATGTAGCGGGGTCAGGGTTACACCTACCCCTGCAGAAGTAGCCAGCAGTCTGTCTGATGTGAAAATATGTATGTGTATTTCGGAGAGTCCCCCAGTAGCAGTGGTGTACAGAAGCCCCTTTGTGAATTCTGGCCCTATGGGTTGCCCCTTGATCGCGGACCTGTACTGAAGGGTTGGCTAACCACGTCCCTCCCCAGAAGCGAGCTATAGTCTGGTTGGTCGGGAGTCTGGCATCTCATTCTTCTTGGCTCGAAACACCCAAAGATTCTCTCTATGATAACTGAAGGTCAGTTGCGCCCTCACAGAGAAGGGTATGTGTGGACCCTGGCCTGAGCACGGACGGGTGAGCGCCGTCATGTACGGTCTTTCATGTGCGTATCCAAACCCAGTGGGTGGGATGAAGTGGCCCAAAAGACTTTATGATCCAGTCTGTGCTAGAGTGATGTTTAGCGGAGGGTTGAAAGGCCTAGCGGTGTCTTATGGAACCCAGGTGCCAGCAGAACGGACAGCTGTTAAATTGAATACTAGAATGAAGCGGAGAAGGAACCTCAATGGGAAATGTAATGGTGCCGGTGTGATGCGGACCGAAGCAGTGCAGGAGTGAAAGAGAAATATAGACTGTTTAAAAGAAGAAATCATGCCTCGGCTTTATTGCCTGTGAGCAAGAATGCAGTGACACCTGGACTGTTGTGGAGTCCTCCTGTGCATGGTGTGGTGACAGGGAGGCATGGGGTTAATGGGTGGCTTTGCTGCGGCCTGTTGACCCCTGTAACCACGACTACCACTTCATGCCCTGTGCTTGCCACCACAAGTAAGTCCATAGTTTAAACACAATATCATAATTTGACACAAGAGCAAAGTTTGGAGTTATCCTTACACGTTTTCCATTGTTTTTCAGCTTTTATTTGTACAGTTTGTCCCCATTTAATAGATGCTCCATTGACAATGCTACCAAGTGTGCGTCTTGTGAGATGTATGCATGCCTTGAACAACCATTCGAGGGTGAATATGTCAGCATTCGATGCTAGCATGTTACATATTTTGAAGCCCAGGTAACAGATCTAAATATGCAGCTTGTAACACTCAGGAGCATTGCAAACCTGGAGAGTAGTTTAGTGCTCACTGAGCATGCACTGGCTGGGGCCAGTTCTATGGAGGAGGGTGGAGGTGGGGAAAATCAGGACCCAGAGGTAGGTAGCTGAGTAACAGTTATAAGAAGAAGTAGGGGGAAAAGTGTCAGGGAGCCTAGTCCTGATCTGGCACAACCTAGTATATATGCCTGTTTGGCTGATATGTGCTGCCCCCGTGCCAGCAGCCGTCGCTGCTCGGATCCGGGCCTTCAGGGGTGGTGGCTCAAGGGTCTCTGGACCCGGGGGTCTCACGAACACGCCAAATAAATGGGGTGACGTAGATGTACGGGCTAGGCCGTAAAAAGTTTGTGACGCCACCCACGGTGTGTTGTGAGGTGGGACACCACCGCTGCTGTTACGGGGCACCCGGGGAAGATGTTGTGCAGCAAGTTGTTAACCCCTCCGTGGGTAGGGATGGTGGCCCTGGGACCCGGTGGCTTGGTGCAGGGGATGGAGACCGCAGGGGGTGCTGGTGTACTCACTGTTTGTTATAATCCGGAACCATGGAAGACCACCATAAATCATTGGTAAAAAGTGACAAGAGCATTGGCAACTAATCTGGCCGCCATCCCCTTACTAACCATCAACACTAGAAGTTGCCGAGGGGTGAACTAACATCCTGTGCACCGCGAACCCAGCCGGAGAACTAGCTATCATAAAGGAAGGAAAGATGAACAATTCTCTGCCTCAGAAAATAGATATAGAATAACAAGCCCCCCACATTCAAAGACTGCGGTGATATAGGAAAACACAACACACAGATAGATGATAGGATCAGCAAAAGGTGAGGCCCCACCGACTAAATAGGACAGGATAGGAAAGGGACTGATGGTGGCCAGAGAAAAACCCTGCAAAAATCCAAAAACCTGATAGCACAAAAGGCCCTCATATCACTAGATCTGAACTCCGTCCTATACCAGGCGCTCTTGTCATACCACTGAACAGAAAGCAGGAACCATTACAAATTCAAGAAGCAACAAACACATGGACTAATAGGAGCAATACTCCAAACATAGCTGCAGGGAGCTTCCCAGCTAAGCAACTGAGAGGGAAGATCCCTACATGTAAATAAACTGACAAAACCCAGTAAATAACAAACTCAGGTAAGAGCAAAAAGAACCAAACAACAAATAAAGAGCCAAGCACTTATCTGGGGTAGATGTAGTCTGGAGCAGGATGAAGCAGGCTGGTGAACAAAGAACAACTGACATCCGGCATAGCCTGCTAGCAGACCAGGATATAAATAGGCAGAGAGTTAGCAATGGAAACACCCATTGCTCAACACACCTGGTCTCTGTCCAAACCATTCCTGGCCACAAGAGGGAGCCTCAATCCAGCAAAAGCATAACTGACATTCACAACACTGTTAGTAAAACACAAAAGTCTCTGGTAAACCAAGGGGATGGTGGCCGGTGCCGCGGCCGGTTGCGTTCTTGTCCCCCACCAAGCTGGTGGTCTCTATCCTTTTCCTGCACTGCTGTGTGTAAGGTGGACTTTCCTAGTGTGAAACTCAGGAGTCCGCTCCCGGCTGGATGTGGCCTAAGGAGCTGTGCCCGCAGACGCTGGCCCGTGGGATCTATGGGCCCTGGCGGTGACCTCTTTTTCCTAATCGGTGGGCTGTTGTCTTCTATGAGGGACTTTGGGTGGGACAGGACCTCTAGTCCTGGCCTCAATCAATTAATTAACCAGTGCCACTTGATTCTGGTCCTGGCTTCAGGGTCCGAGTACCCCTCTTTGTGCTCCGGTTACCCGTGTCGCTACCGGCGGGCTACAACTCTGCCGCGGTCCACCTCGGTTCCACCGAGCCGTCTTCCTGTCTCCTGCTGACGGAGACCACCGTCTGCCTCCTAGCCAGTGGCACCTGGGCTCCTACCCTGGTACCGTTCAACTTGAACTTCACTGCTGGAGCTACACTTAGCTTCAGCCCACACTCCTCTCCAAACTGGACCTCAGACTGAACTGCTTGTTTTCCCGCCCCAGGCTGTCTGGACCCCTGGGTGGGCATGTCCCAACCGCCTGGTCACGCCCACTGGTGTGTATCTTTCCCTAAGGGGGGTGACTAGGGTTTCTGGTTGGCTGTGTGTTTCCTAATGAGGGAACGGTGTTATGCAGGGGCCTAACTGTGACTACCTGGTTTTGCCAGGGCGTCACAGATATTAGGGAGGAAGAGCCAGGACTAAGATCCCTTCATATGAACGTTGCTCCTAGCAACCAGGAAAATGACTGGTGTAGGAAGGAGGGAAATAGGAGTGCAGCAAAGGCCACACAAATGTTGGTGGTAGGGGACTCTATGATTAGGTAGACAAACAGGGTTATCTGTCACCGAGACCATGATGCCAAACAGTGTGTTGTCTGTTGGGTGTTCAGGTTCCGTATATTGCAGATCGGACAGACAGATTTCTGTGTGGGGCTGGGGAAAATCCAGGGGTCATGGTGCTCATTGGTACTAATGACCGAGTTAGAGGCAGGTGGAAGGTCCTTAAAAATGATTACAGGGGACTAGGAGAGAAACTAAAGTCCACCTCCAAGGTGGTGTTTTCAGAAATACTACCAGTGCCATGAGCGTCACTAGAAAGACAGTGGGAGCTTAGAGAGATATATCTGTGGCTTAGAAATTGGTGCAGGAAGGAAGGGTTTGGGTTCATGGAGAACTAAGCCGACTTCTCAGTCGGCTGCAGGCTCTACGATAGGGACGGGATGCACCTCGATGGGGAGATTGCAGCTGCGCTGGCGGACAAAATGGTCAGATAGATGGAGGAGATTTTAAACTAGGATCTGGGGGAGAGAGGGTAGTGGAGCAAATAAGGGGATAAACAGAGCATATAAAGACAGTGAAGGTCAATGAAGGTTTAGGGGGGACTGGGAAATGCAGGGAATCTAGGGAGGCAAGGAGTAAAGAATGTGTTAATAGTATTAAATGTCTACTGGCAAATGCAAGAAGTCTTGCAAACAAAATAAATGAATTGGAGAATCTGATATCAACCATGGATTATGATGTGGTAGGCATTACGGAAGACATGGCTGGGTGACATACGTAGAAGGTTTAACTACATTCAGGAAGGGCAGGATATACAAAAAAGGTGAAGAAGTGTGTATATTTGTTAAAACTAACATAACCACTTAGCATCCATGGGCAGTAAAATTACTTCAGCAGCCGGCGGGGATCTACGCACATGTCAGCATAATTGTACAGCTGACATGTGTGCCTTGCAGGCACAAGTGGATCCACATTCTACCCGTGCCTGTTAACCCTTTAAGTAGCGCTGTAAAAATGTGACAGAGCCATTTAAATCCCCGATACGGGAAACCTTCACTTACCCGACTCTATTGGCATTGCAGTGACGTGATCACTGTGAGGTGATGGTTGTCATGGGAACACAGGGTCATGTGATGACTCCTGTAGCTCACATGACTCATTTCCTCTTTCACTTGGACGACTGCAGCCAGTGACAAGACGTGAGCATTTCTGAAGATCTCAGCTGTGTAGCTGTGATCAACAGAAATAAATGAGCGATCAGACTACTGATCCTTATAGTCCCTTATGAGGACTAGTAAAGTAAAAAAATAAATAAAAGGTTTTAAAAATAAAAAAAAATAAAAGTTCAGATCACTCCTGTCAGTGTTCCAGGATTTCCAGTTTGCTTCTGAAGGATCTTGCCCTTTGTTAACATGGAGTTTTCTGTTCTGTTGCTCTACTTCCTGTTCATCTGTTTAAAAGCCCGCCCCTAAGCTTAGTCTAGTTGCTTGAGTATACTGCTTCCTGTCTACTCCTGCCCCGCTGCTCTCATTACCTGGTTGTTATTTGGATCCTGGTGAATCACCTGACACCGGCCCTGGATTCCACTTGGTCTCATCAAGCTGTGCCCTCGCTGGTTCTGGACTCTGTCTGCTGTCTCTGGTTGGCGTTTGTGCCTGGTCCCTTCCGGTACATATCCACATCCCGTACGGACATTTTTGGACTATATAACCTGTTGCCCTTTTGTGTCCCGGCTACTGCGCATTTAGGCCTTCTGGGGTGATCGCCAGACAGCCCCTGTATAGGGGTTCGCTCCTGGTGGCCTCCCTGGGGGAGTCTGGTGCGCGGTCTCGGGAATTCTCCTTTGCTCCGAACCTGGCAGGTAGCTACTGTGTTTATGTTCTTTTCTGTGTACATATTGTAGGTTGCATATTATAAAACTTCTTTGCACCAAGAACCCGTCTCTGGTTGTCATTGCCGTAACGCCATCGAAATCCTCAGTACACACAATAGTATTACATTATTCTCAAGCCTAACTAAGAGGATTTCGCTGGGGCAATGACGGAGACACAAGTAGATCAACTTTTCTCCATGATTAACTCCTTGCAGCAGGAGATGGAGGCGGTGCAAACTAAACTTAGAGACGTGGACGTACAGCTGGGCCACAATCACCAGGTACTTGGTCCGGCTATTCAGGATTTGCAAGCCAGAGTGAAGGCTCAGGAAACCACCCCCACTACATCCGTATCAGCTCCCGGTATGCCCAGGTTACCTCCATTTCGTTTCAGTGGCGATCGAAGTCAGTTCCGTGGGTTTCTTAATCAGTGTATACTGTTTTT